>NW_012103144.1:0-31598 GCF_000951045.1 Mandrillus leucophaeus
AACTCCATCTCAAAAAAAAAAAAAAAAAATACAATGGCTGAAATGGCTGAAAATACTGGATAATGAGAGGAAGCAAGAGACTGAGGATTCTGTATGAGAGAATTTTTTCTAACTCTCAAGGGGCTACATCACATTTATTCCAATTAAATAATGATATTGAACACTTAGCACTTGCCGAGTACACTCCTCTTGAATATCAAATTTTTATTTTTAAAGGTGGAATTGAATTTTAGTTATTTCCGAGAGTACTCAAAGTCAATTCTTGCGCATATAGTTAATAATCAAACTTGGGCAAATCTTTTTTAGTAAGTAAAAAATTTTTTTTAGTCACACACATGCACACACAAGTATATATGCACCATCTGACCACAATGAGACAAATTTGTTTGCCTTTCAAATTTTTTCTAAAGGCATTTCCAAAAATATTCTGAGCATCAGCAGCATGACCTATCCTCTCCATGATGCCTACTTTGAAGGGTCTAACATTCAATTGCATACATACATTCTGGTTTGTGGAGAAAAAATCAGTCTTATGCCTCCTGCTACACCTATAGCTTACCTTTGTTACCAAAACACCAGAGGTTCGGTCTAGGGGTGCTCACCGCACAGAAAGCCAATCACTGACTTAACAAGCATTGCCAGGGAAAAAGGCTTTAATAAGGTGCTGCTGCTGAGGAGATGGAGATCAGTCTCAAATCCATCTCCCTGACTGACTAAAATTGGGGTTTGTCTAGCAGGGAAGAAAGTAACCATGTGTGGGAAAACAGGAATTAGAGCGGGGTAAGAAGGGAAGATGGTCAACAGGAGGCAGGTGGTTGCTTAGGCAATTATGGGTGAGGGGTCTGGCATCTCAGATGCAGTGATCTGGTGAGTTTCAGTTCCTTGATATTATCTGGAAAGGCTGATGGTTGGTTTTCTGAGAAAGGAATTCAGATAAGACAATTGTACCTTTCTCAAGTTTTAAGACTGGGAGGATAAATTTTTATGTTTATTCAGAAAAACCATATACATCAGTTCTATGGGACAATTAGGCTGGTTTTACCTTGAAGATAACTTTGAGTTCACATTTATGATGCCACAGAAGACTCAAGGGCCACAGTCACTGTAATGTGGGCTTGTCATAGCTAGTTAGCCTTCATTTTTGAAATCACATTACAGTTGAAAAATTGGGGATGATGTTATAATATAGTATAAATAAGAAATGAATGAATCTTTCTGCTTTGACATAAAAGTAAGAGATCAAATTGTATCAGAATTTTATTTCATTTTTCCTGTGGCTGCCGTATTTCTATTTAAGGAGAGAGTCATTAAGTCCAGTGAACTCTCAAGGAGAGGGGAATTAAGCTCTACTGCTTGAAGGGAAAAGTATACAATTTTTTTAAATGTATTTTTAATTACTACAGGTAGTGGCAGTGGGGTCAGGAGCTGGCCAGCTTTTTCTTGGTTCCCTAATAGAAAGTTGAGGGTGGATCTCTGTGTTTCTGTACCCTGAAATTCCAAGGTCATAGGTGGACTGGTGGCGGTATTTCTAGAGACTGGCCTACAGAGTCGAGGATGAACTCCTGTATTCTTTATATTGCTCAAGCTGGCCTCAAATTCCTGGCCTCAAGGGTTCCTCCTCCCTCAGCCTACTGAGCAGCTGGGACAGCAAGCATGGGCCACCCACTGCACCTAGCTCTGTTTTATTTTTGAGAAGGGTTACTAAGAAAGAATTTGAATGAGAAAGAAGAAACTCACATAGCCCTAGGCTGTCCATTGATGTTATAAAGTGCTTTCATTCCCAGAGACACACCTTCTTGCGTTCTCTCTGAATGCAGCTTTTTAAATATTATACCATTGCCCTCCACAGTCTAGCTGCTAATTTCTACCCTTAAACACTCAAAATTGCCAGTCAATCAAGTTAAATCCTTGGTCACAGAGAAGCTGCTTTATCTTAGTGTTTGACTGAAAATATATCTGCATTTCAATAATACAGCATGTCACATTGAATAAAAATAGCACTTTTAAAAATGCCTTCTTCAAAGTAGTAGGTTGTCTAGCAGTCTAGTTTTTAGCAGTGAAACTTAGGATGACTTACTTGGCAGTGGCTTCCGGAGAGCAGTTTCTTAGTGGGTTAAACGAAGATAAGAATATCTTCCTGACCTATCTCAAAAGTTTAATGTGGGGCTCATAATAGATAATAAGTGAGTTAAATATAAAATGCTACAAAATTTGCAAATGGTGAGTTGGAAATAGCTTTAGATGTCCAAACTCTCCATTTTAAACATAGAAAGTGACACCCAGAAAAGTGTCAAGAAAAACAGGGACAAGTGCCAGGAATTTCCTGAACTGGCTGCATTGATGAATGCCAACACAACTTTCATATTTTCACTTTTCCAGCTGGAAGTAGCTGAGAGACATGAAGAACCAGTAATTATGTGAGTCTTCCTAGTTCATACACAGATATTCTACAAAGTTATTATTGTTAAATTCACTTACAAAAAATAGAATAGTCTTTAATTAAAAAATAAAGCCCATAATAAAATAATATTGCCATAGTTTTCTTACCTTTAGTGTCTTCATGCAATACCTGCAGTGTTCTTTGATCCATTTTTTGAGCCCATCCTTGAAATTTCTTTTTAATTCTCATTGTACTTCTTAAACCATTATGTTGCTTTAACCATAGCAACATGGCCTGGTGGAATGTAGACATTGTTACCTTCTCTTGACATATAACATTTTCTAATACAGATTTCATAGATTTGGAATAGTTGAACTTTTCTGCTAAGTTACATCTTTACCTTGACTCTACTCCTTAGTTTTGGTTGCTCATTCCCGCGAGTACTTCGGTTATGTAACATTTTTCTCTGACATGGAAATCAGCAAACAGGCATGCTATGGCCAAAGGTAAAGCATCACAATAATGAGGAAGCTTACGTAAAGGGAAAATTGATGAATGCAGCAGCATGTATTTGTGATGAAATCAAAGGCACATTCAAGGCTGCCTAGCAATCTAACCTGATTAACTGTTTTCCGAATCCTAATATAGTACAAAGTAATTGACAATGACAGGGATTGGGGGGAAGTCAGATGCAAAATTCAGTATATCACTGTCAGATGGTTAACAAAACAAATTGCCCAATGTCTTCTAAGTTTCTATATTTCTAGAACTTATTTCTGAAACCAAACTTATTTTCACAGACAATAGAACAGTTTAGTGTCTAGACAATGGGAAAACATTAACTAAGTTGTTAATAAGAGCAGATAAAACATCATCTTTTTTTGCCATCTGTAAAGATGCAAGGCCTGTTTTCTGTTATTTTGTACACTACACCTTCTAAGTCAGATCCCAAACTCACAGATTATTCTGGGATTGTATGAAATCCCTACCTTTTATTTATTTAAATAAAATGATATTGAAGTTCGTGAATATAATAGCTAATAAAAGCTAGTATTTATTAGGTGCCATGGATATAAGACATTCTTTTTATTTTGTTATAATTTCTAATTCTCATAACACATGTATTCAGTAGGAATTGTTGTCTCCATTTTATGAGAAAACTGAAGTCCACAGTTGTTGAGTACTTTGCCTAAAGTCACATAAGTAGTGAGGATTCTGGCTCAGACTAGTCGGACCCTAAATCCCATGCTATTTCCACTCTTCTATGACTCCTTTTTATTCTTTTTAACCTCCATAGATTTGTGAGGAGATAGCACAGCATGCAACATTTAAAAACTTTTTTCCCAATATTATACCAATACAGTCATAAAATTAACACAGCAGTATAAAGCCAGTGATTTTCATTATTTACAGCAGAGGCAGTAAAGAGAAGGTGTGATTTAGATTCAAATGACCTGGCCCTGCCATCTATCAGCCATGAAGCTTTAGCCAAATCACTTAATTCCACTGAACTTCACTTTTGGTAATCTTTAAAAATAGTGTGTTATCAAAGGGTTTTGTGGCCATTAAATGAAGTACTATTAACCAAGGAGTTTTTGCAAATTTTTATTAAGAAGAAGACTATTTAGTGAGTCTGTTTGTCAGAGTGAATTATCAATAAGATTGATTATGTCATTTGGGAGGTTCAGAGATGTTTCTGGCTAAGACCAAATGAGATGGCTGAATACTCACGGTCAGAATGTACCCTTCTGTTTTCACTCTCAAGACAGAGATACACTATTGTTCTTTCTAACATCTTTAGCAATTTTATTAGTGTCTCCTGTAGAGTCCAGTAATCATTCACTGAGGGAAAGGGAATCAAACAACGAAGTTATGCTTGTTGCTGCCCAAATCAACAGGAAGAGCCTGGTTACATGCTGAGACATCAGGCAAACCACTGCTGTGAAGAGGAGTGGACTGGGGTTGCTCAGGTGGCAGAAGAGAGGCCCTGGAGAGACACTCAGAATCAAGACTTGGAGATTGCTGGCAAGATGGCTGAACAGGAACAGCTCTGGTCTGCAGGTCCCAGCGAGATGGACGCAGAAGGTGTGTGATTTCTGCATTTCCAACTGAGGTACACAGTTCATCTCACTGGGACTGGTTGGACAGCAGGTGCAGCCCATGGAGGGTGAGCGGAAGTAGGGTGGGGCATTGCCTTACCTGGGAAGCGCAAAGGGTCGGGGAATTTTCTCCCCTACCTAAGGGAAGCTGTGAGGGACTGAGCCTGAGGAACTCCAGCACAGATACTGTGCTTATCCCACAGTCTTCACAACCCACAAACCGGGAGATTCCCCGCGGTGCCTACCCCACCAGGTCCCTGAGTTTCAGGCACAAAACTGGGTTGCCATTTGGGCAGACACCAAACTAGCTGCAGGAATTCTTTTTTTCCATACCCAGTGGTGCCTGGATCACCAGAGAGACAGAACTGTTCGCTCCACTGGAAAGGTGTGTTGAAGCCAGGGAGCCAAGTGGTCTAGCTCGGCGGGTCCCACTCCCATGGAGCCCAGCAAACTAAAATCCACTGGCTTGAAATTCTTGCTGCCAGCACAGCAGCAGTCTGAGACTGACCTGGGATGCTCGAGGTTGGTCGGGGAAGGGACGTCCACCACTGTTGAGGCTTGAGTAGACAGTTTTAGGCTCACGGTGTAAACAAAGCAGCCAGGAAGTTCAAACTGGGCGGAGCCCACTGCAGCTCAGCAAGGCTGATTTGGTCAGACTGCAGGACTTCTCTGAGCAGGGCATCTCTGAAAAAAAGGCAGCAGCCCCAGTCAGGGACTTATAGATAAAACCCCCATCTCCCTGGGACAGAGCACCTGGGGAAAGGGGAGGCTGTGGGTGCAGCTTCAGCAGACTCAAACATCCCTGCCTGACAGCTCTGAGAGAGCAGTGGACCTCCCAGCACAGCGTTTGAGCTCTGCTAAGGGTCAGACTGCCTCATCAAGTGGGTCCCTGACCCCGTGTATCCTCACTGGGAGACACCTCGCAGTAGAGGCCGACAGACACCTCATACAGTTCTGGCTGGCATCTGGAAGGTGCCCCTCTGGGACGAAGCTTCCAGAGGAAAGATTAGGCAGCAGTCTTTGCTGTTCTGCAGCCTCCACTGGTGATACCCAGGCAAACAGGGTCGGGAGTGGACCTCCAGCAAACTCCAGCAGACTGGCAGCAGAGGGAACTTACTGTCGGATGGAAAACTAACAAACAGAAAGGAATAGCACGTCCACTCAAAGACCTCATCCGAAGGTCACCAACATCAAAGAGCAAAGGTAGATTAATCCACAAAGATGGGGAGAAACCAGAGCAAAAAGGCTGAAAATTCCAAAAACCAGAATGAGTTTGATGGATTGACAGAAATACGCTTCAGAAGGTCGGTAATAACAAAATTCTCCAAGCTAAAGGAGCATGTTCTAACCCAATACAAGGAAGCAAAGAACTTTGAAAAAAGGTTAGATGAATTGCTAACTAGAATAACCAGTGTAGAGAAGAACATAAATGACCTGATGGAGCTGAAAAACACAGCATGAGAACTTCGTGAAGCATACACAAGTTTCAATAGCCAAATCGATCAAGTGAAAGAAAGGATATCAGTGATTGAAGATCAACTTAATGAAATAAAGAGAGAAGACAAGGTTAGAGAAAAAAGAATAAAAAGGAATGAACAAAGCCTCCAAGAAATATGGGACTATGTGAAAAGATCAAATCTACATTTGATTGGTGTACCTGAAAGTGATGAGGAGAATGGAACCAAGTTGGAAAACACTCTTCAGGATATTATCCAGGAGAACTTCCCCAACCTAGCAAAACAGGCCAACATTCAAATTCAGGAAATACAGAAAACACCACAAAAATACTCCTTGAGAAGAGTAACTCCAAGACACATAATTGTCAGATTCATCAAGGTTGAAATGAAGGAAAAAATATTAAGGGCAACCAGAGAGAAAGCTCAGGTTACCCACAAAGGGAAGCCCATCAGACTAACAGTGGATCTCTCTGCAGAAACCTTACAAGCCATAAGAAAGTGGGGGCCAATATTCAACATTCTTAAAGCAAAGAATTTTCAACCCAGAATTTCATATCCAGCCAAACTAGGCTTCATAAGCAAAGGAGAAATAAAATCCTTTACAGACAAGCAAATGCTGAGAGATTTTGTCACCACCAGTCCTGCCTTACAAGAGCTCCTGAAGGAAGCACTAAACATGGAAAGGAACAACTGGTACCAACCATTGCAGAAACATACCAAATTGTAAAGAATATCGACACTATGAAGAAACTGCATCAACTAATGGGCAAAACAACCAGCTAGCTTCATAATGACAGGATTAAATTAACATATAACAATATTAACCTTAAATGTAAATGGGCTAAATGCCCCAATTAAAAGACACAGACTGACAAATTGGATAAAGAGTCAAGACCCATCACTGTGCTGTACTCAGGAGACCCGTCTCACGTGCAAAGACACATATAGGCTCAAAATAAAGGGATGGAGGAAAATTTACCAAGCAAACGGAAAGCAAAGAAAAAAAAAAAGCAGGAGTTGTAATCCTAATCTCTGGTAAAAGCAGACTTTAAACCAACAAAGATCAAAAGGGACAAAGAAGGACATTACATAATGGTGAAGGGATCAATGCAGCAAAAAGAGCTATCCTAAATATATATGCACCCAATACAGGGGCACCCAGATCCATAAAGCAAGTTCTTAGAGACCTGCAAAGAGACTTAGATTCCTACACAATAATAGTGGGAGACTTTAACACCCCACTGTCAATATTAGACAGATCAATGAAACAGAAAATTAACAAGGAAATTCAGGACTTGAACTCAGCTCTGAGCCAAGCAGACCTAATAGACATCTACAGAACTTTCCACCCAAATCAACAGAATATACATTCTTTTCAGCACCTCATCATACTTATTCTAAAGTTGACCACATAACTGGAAGTAAAAAATTCCTCAGCAATTACAAAAGAATGGAAATTATAACAAAGAGTCCCTCAGACCACGGTGCAATCTAATTAGAACTCAGGATGAAGAAACTGCACGACTACATGGAAACTGAACAATCTGCTCCTGAATGACCACTGGGTAAATAACAAAATGAAGGCTGAAATAAA
Source organism: Mandrillus leucophaeus (assembly GCF_000951045.1). NCBI lineage: Eukaryota > Metazoa > Chordata > Mammalia > Primates > Cercopithecidae > Mandrillus > Mandrillus leucophaeus. The sequence goes on from NW_012103144.1 coordinate 7,531, forward strand.
GATGTTCTTTGAAACCAATGAGGACAAAGATACAACATACCGGAATCTCTGGGATACATTTAAAGCACTGTGTAGAGGGAAATTTATAGCACTAAATGCCCACAAGAGAAAGCAGGAAAGACCTAAAATTGACACTCTAACATCACAATTAAAAAAACTAGAGAACAACAGCATACAAATTCAAAATCTAGCAGAAGACAAGAAATAACTAAGATCAGAGCAGAACTGAAGGGGATAGAGACACAAAAAACCCTTAAAAAAATCAATGAATTCAGGAGCTGGTTTTTTGAAAAGATCAACAAAATGGATAGACCACTAGCCAGACTAATAAAGAGGAAAAGAGAGAAGAATCAAATAGGTGCAATAAAAAATGATATAGGGGATGCCACCACTGATCCCACAAAAATACAAACCAGCATCAGAGAATACTATAAACCCTTCTATGCAAATAAACTAGACAATTTAGAAGAAATGAATAAATTCCTGGACACATACACCCTCCCAAGTCTAAACCAGAAGGAAGTCGAATCCCTGCATAAATCAATAAAAAGTTCTGAAACTGAGGCAGTAATTAATAGCCTACCAACCAAAAAAAGTTCAGGACCAGACGGATGCACAGACAAATTCTACCAGAGGTACAAAGAAGAGCTGGTACCATTACTTCTGAAACTACTCCAATCAATAGAAAAAGAGGGAATCCTCCCTAACTCATTTTATGAGGCCAGCATCATCCTGATACCAAAACCTGGCAGAGACACAACAAAAAAAGAAAACTTCTGGCCAATATCTCTGATGAGTATCGATGCAAAAATTCTCAATAAAATACTGGCAAACCAAATCCAGCAGCACATCAAAAAGCTTATCCACCACGATCAAGTCAGCTTTATATCTGGGATGCAAGGCTGATTCAACATATGCAAATTGATAAATGTAATCCATCACATAAACAGAACCAATGACAAAAACCACATGATTATCTCAATAGATGCAGAAAAGGCCTTCAACAAAATTCAACACCCCTTCATGCTAAAAGTTCTCAATAAACTAGGCATTGATGGAATATATCTCAAAATGATAAGAGCTATTTATGACAAACCCACAGCCAATATCATACTGAATGCATAAAAACTGGAAGCATTCCCTTTGAAAACTGGCACAAGACAAGGATGCCCTCTCTCACCACTCCTATTCAACATAGTGTTGGAAGTTCTGGCCAGGGCAGTCAGGCAAGATAAATAAATAAAGGGTATTCAAATAGGAAGAGACGAAGTCAAATTGTCTCTCTTTGCAGATGATATGATTATATATTTAGAAAACCCCATCATCTCAGCCCCAAATCTACTTAAGCTGGTAAGCAACTTCAGCAAAGTCTCAGATACAAAATCAATGTGCAAAAATCACAAGCATTTCTATCCACCAAGAACAGACAAACAGAGAGCCAAATCATGAGTCAGCTCCCATTCACAATTACTACCAAGAGAATAAAATACCTAGGAATCCAACTTACAAGGGATATGAAGGACCTCTTCAGGGAGAACTACAAATAACTGCTCAAGGAAATAAGAGAGAACACAAACAAATGGAAAAACATTCCATGCTCATGGATAGGAAGAATCAATATCGTGAAAATGGCCATAATACCCAAAGTAATTTATAGATTCAATGCTGTCTCCATCAAGTTACCACTGACTTTCTTCACAGAATTGGAAAAAACTACTTTAAACTTCATATGGAGCCAAAAAAGAGACCACATAGCCAAGACAATCCTAAGCCAAAGGAACAAAGCTGGAGTCATCACACTACCTGACTTCAAACTATATTACAAGGCTGCAGTAATCACAACAGTATGTTACTGGTACCAAAACAGCATAGTACTGGTACCAAAACAGATATATAGATCAATGGAACAGAACAGAGGCCTCGGAAATAGCACCACACATCTACAACCATCTGATCATTGACAAAAGTGACACAAGCAAGCAATGGCAAAAAGATTCCCTATTTAATAAATGGTGTTGGCGAAGCTGGCTAGCCATATGCAGAAAAGTGAAACTGGACCCCTTCCTTATACCCTATACAAAAATCAACTTAAGATGGATCAAAGACTTAAACGTAAAACCTACGATCATAAAAATCCTAGAAGAGAACCTGGGCAATGCCATTCAGGACATAGGCATGGGCAAAGACTTCATGTCTAAAGCACCAAAAGCAATGGCAACAAAAGCCAAAATTGAAAAATGGGATCTAATTAAACTAAAGAGCACAGCAAAAGAAACTATCGTCAGAGTGAACAAGCAACCTACAGAATGGGAGAATATTTTTTGCAATCTATTCATCCAACAAATGGGCTAATATCCAGAATCTACAAAGAACTTAAACAAATCTACAAGAAAAAAACAAACAACCCCATTGAAAAGTGGGCAAAAGATATGAACAGACACTTCTCAAAAGAAGACAGTTATGCAGCCAACAGACATATGAAAAAATGCTCGTCATCACTGGTCATTAGAGAAATGCAAATCAAACCACAATGAGATACCATGTCACGCCAGTTAGAATGGCGATCACTGAAAAGCCAGGAAACAACAGATTCTGGAGAGAATGTGGAGAAATAGGAATGCTTTTACACTATTGGTGGGAGTGTAAATTAGTTCAACCATGATAGAAGACAGTGTGGCAATTCCTCAAGGATCTAGAACTAGAAATACCATTTGACCCAGCAATCCCCTTTGTGGGTATATACCCAAAGGATTATAAATCATTATACTATAAAGACACATGCACACATATGTTTATTAGGGCACTATTCACAATAGCAAAGACTTGGAACCAACCCAAATGTCCATCAGTAATAGACTGGATAAAGAAACTGTGGCAAATATACACCACGGAATACTATGCAGCCATAAAAAAGGATGAGTTCATGTCATTTGCAGGGACATGGATGAAGCTGGAAACCATCATTCTCAGCAAACTATCACAAGAACAGAAAACCAAACACTGCATGTTCTCATTCATAAGTGGGAGTTGAATTATGAGAACACATGGACATAGAGATGGGAACATCACACACTGGGGTCTGTCATGGGGTGGGGGGGCTAGGGGAGGGATAACGTTAGGAGAAATACCTAATGTAGGTGACGGGTTGATGGGTGCAGCAAACCACTATGCCAGCAAACCACTATGTAACAAAACTGCACCTTCTGCACATGTTCCCCAGAACTTAAAGTATTAAAAAAAAAAAAAAAAAGAGAAAGAGAATCAAGGGTTGACCAACGTGACAATGTTGCTCATTGATAGAATGCTGGACAGCCCAGCAGGTAACATAAATGAAGATGTGCTTCTGGAGTCAAGGCAGCTGGAAGAACATGAATTCAGAGGGGACTTTGCAAAAGTTCCTAAATAGCCAACCAGCCCAAAGCAAGGTCTTCTAGGTGCCCATAATAGAGAATATCATGCTCAAACAATAGCTTTTTGACAGCAATTTATTCATACTCTCATCTGTTTTATCATTTTCAAAGACTGTTTTGGGGATGAACAATAAAAAGTTAGGTGGTATGATCAAAGCCCTTTTTAAAAAATAAATTTTATTGCATATTTAAGATACACAGCATGATGTTACGGGACACATATAGATATTAAAAAGTTTACTACAGTGAAGCAAATTAACACATCCATAATAACACATATTTACTTTTTTTTTTTTTTGCTTTTGTAGCAAGAGCAGCTGAAATCTACTCGTTTAGCATGACTACCATACGGTTCTTATCACCTATCATTCTCACGTGGTATATTAGATCTTTAGACCTGTTTATCCTTCATACTTGCTATTTGTATCCTCTAATCTATGTTTCTCCATTTCCTCTTCCCCTCACCTTTGGTAAATACTGTTTTGTTATCTATCTCTGTAAAAATATTCCACATATAAGTGAGATCATGCAATATTTTTCTTTCTGTATCTGGCTTGTTTCACTCAGCAGAATGTCCTCCAGGCTCATCCATGCTGTGGTAAATGGCAAGATCTTGTTTCTTTATAGGGTTGAATAATATTCCATTGCATATATGTGGCATAGTTTCTTTATCCACTCATCTGTAGATGGACACTTAAGTTTTTTCCATATCTTGGATATTGCGAATAATGCTGCAATAAACATGGGAGTGCTGATGTTTTTTGGAAGTTTGTTGTTTCATTTCCTTTGGGTATACGCCAGAAGAGGAATTGCTGAGACGTATGGTAGTTCCATTTTTAACTTTTTGGGGAACCTCCATACTGTTTTCCATAATGGCTGTACCAGTCTCCCTTCCCACTAACAGTGTGCAAGTACCTTTTCTCTATAACCTTGCCAACATTTATCTTTTGACTTTTTGATAATTGCCATCCTGAGGGGTGTGAAGTGGTTTATTATAGAGATTTTGAGTTGCATTTCCCTCATGATTAATAATGTTGAACACCTTTCCATATACCAGTTGGTCATTTTTAAGTTTTTTAAAAAGAAATGTTTATTCAGGTCTTTTGCCCATTTTAAATTGGGTGTTTTTCCACTATTGAGTTGTATGGATTCTTTACAAATTTTGGATACTAACTTCTTATCAGATATATGGTTTGCAAATATATTTTCCCAAACCATAGGCTGCATTTCATTTTGTTGATTGTTTCTTTTGCTATGCAGAAGCTTTTAGTTTGATATAATCCCATTTATTTATTTTTGCTTTTTGGTCTAAGGTTTTGGAGTGATAGCCACAAAATCATTGCCAAGACTGATGTTCAGATTTCTACCTATATTCTTTTATAGAAGTTTTATAGTTTCAGGTCTTTTATTTAGGTATTTTATCTACTTTGAGTTGATTTTTAGGTATGGTGTAAGATAAGGGTTCAATTTCATTCTTTTGCATTGTGGAAATTCAGTTTTCCTAGCCCCAATTAATGAAAAGACTATCCTTTCTGCATTGTACTGTCATTGAACCCTTGGCAAAAAATTAGTTGATCATATGTGTTTGGATTTATTACTGGGCTCTCAATTTTGTTCCACTGGCCTATATGTCTGTTTTTAATGCCAGTATCATATTGTTTTGGTTACTGTAGCTTTGCAATATGATTTTAAATCAGAAAATGTGAGGCCTTCAACTTTATTTTTCTTTCTCAGATTTTTTTTTGACTATTTGGGATCTTTATGGGTGTACATTGTCTTAGTCTGTTTTGTGTGGCTTTAATAGAATACTACAGACTGGGTAATTTATAGGGAACAAAAATTTATTTCTTACAGTTATGGAGGCTGGAAAGCCCAAAGTCAAGAGGCCTCCATCTGGCAAGGGCCTTCTTGCTGTGTCATCCCATGGGAGGAAGGTGGAAAAGCAAGAGAACACTTGTGAGAGAGAGCAAGAGGAGCCCAAACTCACATTTATAGCAAAGCCACCCTACAGATGACTAACTCACTCTCAAAATAATAACATTAATTAATTCATGAGGGCAGAGTCCTTGTAACCTAATCACTTCTTATTAGGTCCAACTTCCTAACACTGTTGCATTGGGGATTAAATTTCCAATACATTAACTCCAGGGAACATATTCAAACCATAGCACATATTAATTTTAGTTTTTTTTCTATTTCTAGGAAGAATGCCATTGGGATTTTAATATAGATTTCACTTAACCTGTATATTGCTTTGGGTAGTATGAACATTTAAAAAATACCAATTCTTCCAATCTGTAAGCATTGATGTATTTTTGGATCTTCTTCAATTTTTTTCATGAATGTTTTATAGTTTTCAGTGTATAGATCTTTCACCTCTTTGGTTAAGTTTCTTCCTAGATATTTTATTTTTTTGATGCTAACATAAAAGGGATTTTTTTCCTTGATGTCTTTTTCAGTTATGTCATTATTTGTGTATGAAAATGTTATGGATCTTTGTATGTTAATTTTATATCATAGTACTTTACTGAATTCTTTAATTAGTTCATATAGGTTTTTTTTTGGAATTTTTTTTTAACGGATAGGATTGTGTCACCTGTCACTTGAGATAATTTTGGTTCTTCCTTTCCAATTTGGATGCTTTTTCTTTTTCTTGCCTGATTTCTCTTGCTAGTACTTCAAGTACTATGTTGACTAGAAGTGTCTTGTACCAAATCTTAGTGAAAAAGCTTTCTATTTTCTCCCACTGATTACAATGTGAGTTTTTCGTAGATGGCCTTTATTATGTTCAAAATCTTTCCTTTTATACCTAAACTCTTGAGAGTTTTTATCAAGAAAGAATTTGTGGACTTTGTTGAATGCTTCTTCCATGTTAATTGAAATGACCATGTAGATTTATCTTTCATTTGGTAAATGTGATGTATCACATTGGTTGATTTGCATATCTTAAACCAGACTCACATGCCAGAGATAAATCCCACTTGGCCATTGATATGGTTTGGCTGTGTCCTCACCCAAAACCTCATCTTGAATTGTAATCCCTATAATCCCAATAATCCCCACGTGTCAATTGCAGGACCAGGTGGAGGTAATTGGTAATTTCCCCCATCCTGTTCTTGTGAGAGTGAGTGAGTCTCAGATGATCTGATGGTTTGATAAGCATCTGGTATTTTCCTTGCTTGCACTCATTCTGTCCTGCCACCTTGTGGAGAAGGTGCCTGCTTCTCCTTTGCCTTCCACCATAATTGTAAGTTTCCTGAGGCCTCCACAGCCAATTAAGCCTCTTTCCTTTATAAATGATCTAGTCTCAGGATTTCTTCACATCAGTGTGAGAACGAACTAATACAGCCATTATGTATAATCTCTTTGATGTGTTGTTGGATTCAGTTTGCCAATATTTTATTGAGGATTTTTGCATCAATGTTAATCAGAGAAATTGGCCTGTAGTTTTCTTTTCTGGTGAAATCTGTATCTGGCTTAAGTAGCAAGGTAATACTGGCCTCCTAAATTGTGGTTGGAAGTATTCCCTCTAGTTATATTTTTGGGAAGGATATTGTTGGTATTAATTCTTTTGTGAATGCTTGCTAGAATTTAGCTGTGAAGCCATTTGGTCTTAGGCTTCTCTTTACTGGGAGATTTTTGATTACTTCTTCAATTTCTTTTACTTGCTTTTAGTCTGTTCAGGTTTTCTTTTTCTTGGTTCAATCTTGGTAGATTATATTTTCTAGGAATTTATCCAATTCCTTTGGGTTAACCAAATTATTGGAATAAAATTGTTCATAATAGTCACTATGATTATTTTTTATTTTTGAGGCATCTGCTGTAATTTATTTTCATTTTTGATTTTATTTGTTTGAGTATTCTTTCTTATTTTCTTACACTAGCTAAGAGTTTTTCAGTTTTTTAATTTTTTTCAAAAACTAACTCAGTTTTACTTATTGTTTCTGTGATTATTTTGTTCTCTGATTTATTTCTGTCCTAGTTTTTATTACTTCCGTCTTTCTGCTAATTTTTGATTTAGTTTTTTAAAAGCTGTTTGAGATGTAATAGTAGACAAATTTGTTTGAAATCATTCTTCTTTTATATGTAGGCATTTATTGCTGTAAACTTACCTCTTAGAACTGCTTTTGCTGCATCCCATAGATTTTGGTATACTGTTTCCATTATTATTTGTATCAAAATATTTTAAATTTTCCCTTTTGATCTCTTTGACCAATTGGTAGTTCTGACCATGTTATTTATTGTCCGCATATTTGTAAATTTTCCAAGATTCTTCCTGTTATTGTTTTCTAGTTTTACACCACTATAGTCCAAAATGATGCTAGGTATGATTTCAATCTTCTTAAATTTGTTGACTTATTTTTTTTGCTTAACATATAGCATATCCTAGAGAATGTTTCATGCGCACTGGTGCAAAATGTGGATTCTGCTGTTGTTGGATGGCAAGTTTTGTATATGTCTGGTATGTCCATTTGGTCAAAAGTGCAAATTAAGTACAGTATTTTCTTATTAATTTTCCGTCTGGTTGATCTACCCATTGTTAAAAATGGGGCACTGAAGTCCCCTATTATTATTGCATTGCTAGTTATCTGTCTCTCCCTTCATGTTCATTAATATTTGCTTTGTGTATTTAGATGCTCCGATGTTGGATGCATATAAATTTCCAATGATTCTCTTCTCCTGGTTGACTCCTTCATCATGTAATAATGACCTTGTTTGTCTCCTGTGACAGTTTTTACTTGAAGTTTATTTTATGAGTGTAGCCACTTCTACTCTCTTCTGGTTATCATTTGCATGAAATGTCTTCTTCCACTCTTTTACTTTCAGCCTATGTGTTTCCTTAAAGTTAAGTTTCCTCTTCTAAGTAGCATATAGTTGGATCTTATTTTTATAAAATCTGTGTAGCCAGTCTGTGTCTTTTGACTGGAGAATTTAGTTCATTTACATTCAAGGTTATTACTAGTAGGTAAAGAATTACTATTGCCATTTTGTTATTTTTCTGTCTGGCTCTGTTGCCCAGGCTGGAGTGCAGTGGCCGGATCTCAGCTCACTGCAAGCTCCACCTCCCGGGTTCACGCCATTCTCCTGCCTCAGCCTCCCGAGTAGCTGGGACTACAGGCGCCTGCCACCTCGCCCGGCTAGTTTTTCTTTTGTATTTTTTAGTAGAGATGGGGTTTCACCGTGTTAGCCCGGATGGTCTCGATCTCCTGACCTAGTGATCCGCCCATCTCGGCCTCCCAAAGTGCTGGGATTACAGGCGTGAGCCACCGTGCCCGGCCTTTTTCTTTTTTTTTTTTAAAAGCTCCTTTGTTTCTTTATTCTTTCCTTGTTTACCTTCGTGATTTGAACTTTTTTTGGTAATGCTAAGCTTTGATTCCTTTGTCTTTAGTTTTTGTATATTTGCTGTAGTGTTTTTCTGTTTTGTGGTTATTATGAGGCTTACCTAAAACACCTTATTGTTATAATCTACTATTTTAAGCTGATGAAAACTTAACTTCTGTTGCATACAAAAACTGGAATTTTACCCTCCACCCTATTTATATTTTTGATGTCATAATTTACATCTCTTTATATTCTGTAGTCTTTAACAACTTATTGTAGCTTTAGTTATTTGTGAACATTTTTATGTTGCATGAAATGCAACATAAATTATATGTTACATAAATTATTATGTTGCATAAAATGCAACATAAATTATATGCAACATAATTTATACTAGAGATATGTATGATTTACACACCACAGTTACAGGATTGGAGTTCTTCCACTAAGCCAAGATCTGTTGCTCCAGGGCACATCCCAGCAGCTTAGGCCCATGAGGCTGGGATGTAGCTGTGGTTCTGGCCCTGGGGGGCAAGTTATACCACTGGCATGGCTCTGGGGAAGAAGGCATGCTCTGGAGGCTCAGGCCCCAAGAATCAGGGCATAGTTGCAATTTGGGACTCACAACCAATAGGGCACTTTGGCAGCTTGGGACCCAAGGGATGAGGTAGCACACAGAGTCACAGAATTGTGACTTTGGACCCTGAGATAGTGGGATATGGCAGTAGCCCAGGCTCTGTGAGGCCAGGGGCAGCAGCAGTAAGGACCCAGAAATGGCAAGATGCTGCTGTGGCTTTGTCCCAGAAGATGGGTAGGAGTGTAATGATTCTACTGCCTGGAGATTGGGGTGCTTCGGTAGCTTGGCCTGAGTCAGGGCTAGTTCAGTTCCAGGTAGGAAGGGAACTGTGATGGCTTGGCCTGGAAGGCAGGGTGATCCAGCTCAGCCAAAGTTCTGATTCCCCAGTATGCAAGGCACTGTGTCTGCTCAGCCCCAGAAATTTCAGCTACCAGGTTCAGTGGAGCCTCTGCATCCCTGATGGTAGGGTGCAGGATGAGCTGGGGTGCTGGGAGGTGCAACTGCTCTCTTGTGCAGAAGACCTGAGGTCCCTGTGGGGTGGGCTACTGCATCTGCTCTGGGGCCAGGGTCACGACTCTTCCCGCGTTCAGGAGGCCACAGGACTGGATGCTGCCTCAGCTGTGGCTCTGGGGGTGTGACTGCTCTGAGAGTTTGAAGTTCTGGATCTCTGGCTGCGGCGTATCACTTCAGTTTGGCCCTTGGGAGAGGGAATACCAGCAACTGAGAAGGCGGGATGAAGCGGCTTTGTGGTAGCTTGGTCCTGGGGGTTGGATGTAGCAGCAACTCTGCTCAGAGATACTGGGCTCCTGGGTAGATGTGGGGCAGGGGTGGCTGAGCGTCTTGGGATGGAGGTATACAATGGCTACTCACCCTGGAGCCGAGCTCACTCTAGCATTGGCTTCTGTTCCACAGTGGTGCAGAGAAGCAGCAGTACAGGCTAGTGGGGGCACACAGTATAGGCTCCTTCTCTAAGGTTAGCTCAGCATACTGACTCCAGGGAACTGTCTCAGCTGGGCTCAGAACCCGTGAGGACTGTAGGAGTCTCCAGCAGCGAAGACTGCAGGTAGCCGAGATGGTGATGGGGGTGCTGGGATCCTCTTGCTCACCTTTTCCCTGCAGGGAAAAGTCCCTCCTGGTTCCAAGCTCATCTCAACTGTGGGGATGGGGTGGTGGAGGAAGGTATTTTCTTCCATTCTCTGTGTGGCCATCTTGGGTTTCTGTGCTCTATAGGATTCCTGCTGGATTTTTGCTATTCCCTAATGCTCTCTTTTAGCTATTTTAGTCAAAATGTAGTTATTTATTCGTTGTTTTGTTCTGTTTTTTGTGTGTGGAAGAGTGCTAGGAGCTTCTAGTTGGCCATCTTGCTGATGTCCTAATTTGTATGTCCTAATTCCATAAAGACTTTAGAGTCTTTATGGAATTCCAAATTTTTATGAATCCAAAGACAGCGTAAACATAAAACAGGTTTATTTCAACTATAGACACAAAGCACACATTTTTGTTGTGCATTCCTTGACTAAGGCCTTTAACCATAAGCTAGGGGTACCAGACTAGATCACTACTGACAGTCCCTCACCTTCCTAAACTGCGCTTAGTGACAGCTGCTGACAAACCTGAGGAATAGGGAAACCAACGATTACACAGCCCCAAAGAAACATGGTATACAACCGAACCTCCACAATTTCACCATCTTTTTCTTCTCCTTCTATCTATCTGTCTGTCTGTCTCTGTCCCCTTCTCTTTCTTTCTCTGTGTTACATACACACACACACACACACACACACACACACACGCTTCCTCCTCCCTCCCGTTCTTTGCTGATGTGTGTGGGAGGGGGGCTGAATCAGGAGCAGGGAGGCTGGTCCCTGGCGTGGCCTTTTTCTGGGCCACCTCTTGCTGCCCCCCAGGTGCTCAGTTCTCTTCTCCGGTGCCTTGTTCAATCCCCTTTGCTCTTTCTTCTTCATTTTTTTTTTCCTGATGTGTAAACATCCTGGGAAATTTGCATATTTGGCTGTAGTCGGGAGATCTTGGACAGGGTTTAGTGACTGTGTTGGAACCATTTGCTTTTCTCTCACTAATCCCATGGACAGGAGATGGGGGAGTGAGGGCGGATGGAATCTCACCACTGCCCCCTGAGAGGGAGTAACTGAATCAATAGCACTGTCGCTGTTTCCATCTGTCAGGGTGACATGCCAACTGGCTAATGCTGAATTATTGATACTCCTTCCCAAAGTGAGTTAACCAAACAATTCAAAATCAGTGAAAAGGGGGTGGTCAATTGCAAATGAGGTTAAGTCCATTTTGTCACAAGGACAGGAAGCTGACGGCTGCCTCCAAGCCAAATCTGCTTGATTTCTGTTATCGCTGAGAGAGGTCTTCAGCGCCACAAAGGGAAAGAACACAATAGAACAACAAAATTAGCTTTTTCACAAAAGAGGATTCAGATCACTTTCCAAATGAGCCATATTTACTAGCTAGCTCCTCTATCCCTCCAGCAGTAGAACTGGTATAGAAATAACCAGAAGGGAAGTTCTTTCACAGTAAAAATAAAATAAACTAAACTAAAATAAAAAAGCCAGGGTTTCCTTGAAAAACTGGATTCCTCCATGAATTTGACCTTCAATCTCGACAGAAAGGTGATTGCTGGAAACACAAAAGCTCACTGGCTAAGTTCCTACTCTGATGTCTCTACCGGGTGTTAGGATCCGTAGAGCAATTAATGAACCTGAGATATGACAACCCACTGATTTTACTGAGCAGTGTCTTGGGAGATCACAAAGCATTCTCTTATATATTCAGTGTCATAAATTCTACCCTTTAGGGAGCACATTAATTGTTATGCACTGAGTAAACAGCTGCTTTATATTGTACACAGAGGTGCCAGGAGGTGCTTGCCCTGAAATTGTGTATGCCCCAGGCTGCCAGGTGTAATAAATAAATGGGCAAGTTGTGAATTTCCATTCATTTGGATGGACTTTTTATTAAAGTGCCTGCCAAGACACTTGCACAGACCAGAATGTTTAAAGAATTAATGTTCATAGATTTTAAACATTACACAGCATTTCACCTGTCTACAGTTTTCAATCTTTCTCCAAGCCCAGTGAACTGTTACAAACACAGGTCTGTAGCACCATCTAGTGGACAGGAAGCGGGGGTAGTGTGCAGACAACTGACTAAAATTTGAAAGCCAAATTTCGGGTATGGCCCAACCTTCTTGTTTGTGGTAGGGTATCCCAGTCATATTCTGAGCAGAATGAAACGTGAGTTGGATGGCAGGAACGGGTGCTACAATTTGGCTGAGCCATCCATTATTGGGGAGGAAGATGGGGTGGAGGCTGCAACCAGATGGAGCAGTGCATTGATCTATGCACTTTGATCAGTGGATAAATCAGTTATTAATCAACAAAGAACTATTGATTTCCCAGCACAGTTGCAGCCAGAAAACAGTGTATCAGCTGTTACTATTAACAACCAGTGTGTTGGGAAGTTAACCACTAGCAACTCTGCCCTTGGCTTCAGTAAACAGATCATTAAATGGTGGGAAGAACCTGAACTCTCCAGAGGGACGGCTAGAGGAGACTGAGGAATTTTAAACAAAACATGAAACCGATTTGCATTTTGTAGTTCAAAATGGAGCTAGTCATTAGACTCCTTTTAGACAAAAATAATGTGAAAACTGTATATTTATAGTATGTGCGTTCTTTGGCTTAACTAAAAATTGAGTTATTGGGACCAAGAAAAAAATCAATAATCAACAAATATTATCAACAGTCTACCTCGTACCAGGCACTCTTCTAGGGGAAACAGACATTAAATCCTTGCCTTTGTATTAATATTTAGTAGTTGGCGTCATGTGACGTAGACATTATGGTGCTGCCACTAAGTTGAACCAAAGTTTCTCTAATTTTGTATAAACACACTTTAGAGTTACACTAAAATATCATTATGGCATGAGATCTATTTCTCAAAAGAGAAACAATAACCAAATGTATTCAGTTTAGCCATTAACATTTTTCTCTTATTTCACTTTAATGGGATTAACCTTATTGATAATGCTAAATATTTACCTGGACCTTCAACAAGGGGGGGGTGTGTGTGTGTGTGTGTGTGTGAGAGAGAGAGAGAGAGAGAGAGAAAAATTGTCCTGTAACCAGCCTGGAAGCAATTTCAGATGAATGACTATAAAGTCCTTCAGGCACCTGGACTAAGGCTGGTTCCTAAAAGCTTGCTCCACAGGGTCCATTGTCAAAGGAAGAAAAACTAGTGTTGGAGGCTGCCTGCCATGCTAGATTGGTTATTGGGATTTCACACTCTGTTCTGTGGGTACAAGAACCATCCAACTCTGGAAAATGTTGATATCCGTGGAGAATCTGGCAAGTTAGGGAAGTGACATGAGGAAAAACTATAGTTTAAAAAATTGTAATGTTATGGATAGGACTGTAAAAAGCCAGGAGTGTGATAATGTTTTTCAATTTTAGGTAAAAAATTTATTTAAAAAATTTCCCACCTTTAGTGAGGTATAGTTGACAAATAAAACTTGTATATATTTACAATGTACAATGTAATGTTCTGAAATATGTATATGTTGTGAAATGATTAATCAAGCTAATTAACATATATATTATCTCACAGAGTTATTTTTTATGGTGAGAACATTTAAGATAATCTCTCTTAGCAGTTTTCAAGCATATAATATTTTGAAAAGTATATGTTGTTATTATGTATAGTCACCATGCTGTACAATAGATCTCCAGAATTTATTCATCCCAATTGAAATTTTATATTCTTTGACCAATGTCTCCCCATCACAGCCCCTTCCCCAACTTGTTTATTTCTTGTTTGATTTGCAAAGGGATTGATAGACTTCTATGTTTCAGACATTGAAATAACTAAGATGGGTAAGACAAGCTTCCTGCATGTGAGATACTTCTTCTCAAGTAATGGAGAAGAAACTTGGGTAATTACCATTAGTATGAAGAGAAATAGCTGATAAACAGTCTTTACAGCAGTAGTTCTCAAACTCACACATACATTAGAATCACCTGGAGGGTGTGTTAAACTACTGATTGCTGTGCCCACGCCCAGAGGTTTGGCTTCAGTAGGTCTTCGGTGGGTTCTCAGAATTTGCACTTCTAATAGGCTCCAGGTGATACTGATACTGTTTGTCTACCACTATTTTAGAGGGAGGTGGTGGTGGGTAAGGAAGGCTTCAAGGAGGAGTGACATCTCTGCTAGGACTGGTAATAAATATTAAGAGTTTGGTAATGGAGAGGGGACATGAGCATGCCAGGCAAAGAAGAGCGTGAGAAGATACATCCGGGAATGAGTGAGTCATTCAGGGACACTAAAGTTCCGGACACACTGGGAAGAGCAGGGAGATGAGGCCCACATTGCAGACCAGGGCAGTTCTCAAGGGTCTTGAGTGCTGGGTTAAGAGTCAGGACACTGCCCCATAAACAATATGGAACCATTAGAGGTTTTTCAGAAGAATGACATGATCAGATTTGTTTCCTAGACAGGAAATTGTCTTCCATTTGAAGAGAGGAGAACCAGAGGCAGGAAAAGCAATTAGGAAGCTGTTTCAATGGTTGAGGTGATAGACATTAGGGGCTTTAACTGAGACCATGGAGGTATGAATGAACATGTAGAAACAAATGAGAAAGAGATTTAGGAGGTAGGATCAATTGTAATTAGGGACAGAGAAAGAGGACTGAGGTCCATGATGTAATGCTGGGGTGCCTGAGTGGAAACTCTTAGTATAAGTTGAGATACTATAAAATAAAAAGTCATTTTTGGAGGAAAATGGTTAATTTGATTTTGGAAAGAATAAGCTTGAAGTGTTGTTAAAAAAAAAAAAGAAAAGAAAAATGGGGACTGGTTGGCAGCACCTGTGTTAAGCCAGAATGGAACTAATGAACTGATGATGGATTGAAAGTTTATATTCATCCTTTAAATGTATGTTAAGGCATGAAAAGATGGACTCACATTTTTTTCTTATTATTTCAACATAGCCAATTGAAATTGGGAGTTCATGTAATCAGGGCTACATAAAAAATTATTCTATCCACTACTCATACACATCCTATGTATAATGTGCTTAAAACATGATGACAGCAATGAAACAAGGACACTTGAAATAGCAAGATTAGAGTTTAAGTACATATTAAGTGAGTGATGTGGATGAGCGAGATTATTTCCAGTTAAAACATTTAGAGAAAGCTTCAACATCTTCTTTCCCTTCTTTGTTACCTACCTCTTTTCTCTGACACTCATCAATCAGGTATCTTTACCCCCTTGTTCATGCCCTTTGGCTAGCAGAAGGGCTGAGCAGAATATATCATAGAAACATAATGAAGATGTGTTAAGAGGCACAGGAGATTCTCAATGGCAGGTCAGAGACAGCAGTGTATCTCAATTTTAACGTGCACGGAATCACCTGGAAATCTAGTTAAAATGCAGATTCTGATTTGCCAGTGGGGCCTGAGATTCTGCATTTTGATCAAGCTCTCAAGTGATGCCTCTGTGCTGCTAGTCTGTGGACCATACGGAGTAGCAAGGTGCTTGGGCATTTTCGTCCCATGTGGTTGAAACTATTGGTTGTGGAGTTAGACAGATTCGAGACAGAACCTTGCCCCTGTCAGTTATTAGGTGGGTAACCTTGGGCAGGTTATTAAACCTCAATCTAAGTTTTATCTTCTGTAATAATAATACCTTACTTATGGAGTTGATAATGTCAATGTTCTCTCTGACACCCATGGTATCCTTGAAGGATGACTTTTATGCTCCGAAGAGATTTTCAGGGGCTATCTTTGTCTTAAAAATTAATATTCAATTTAAATACAGTTACAAATTCAAAAGTTTAAGAGCTCAGTCAAGCAGATGCCAGTGTTTGAGTCTTAGCTCTCCTTACTGTGACTTTGGGCCAGGGACTTATCCTAGTATACGTCAACTCATTTAACCTTCACCACAACTCTGTAGAGATGCCTTTATTACTTCCAGCTGAGGTCTCAGTTTCCACTGCTGTAAACTGGGAATGCTAATGGGGTAGTTGTGAGGAATAAATGAGTTAATGTGTAAAAAGCATTTATAAAAGGCTTGGCACATAAAAAGCTTTATGTTCAACTCACAAATCTTAGCTTTCTGTTTATAAATCTAGCAAATTTTAACAATTATTTTTAAAGTAACATTTACAACTGAATTAATTTTTCTTATATACCTGAAATTGCATTTCTACAGTTGGTGTTCTTTATTTTCTTCAAGAAATCCAGTTGTCTGAAAAACAGATCATATAAAGAACTTAAATAACCCTTATAAATATGAAACTTTAAACTTACAAATATGGGGAGCTTAAAGTAGTGACACAGCAATGGGAGTGACAGCTGTGACAGCTGTGGTCCGCTCTGGGGTACAGACAGTAAAGGGGTATGTGATCTGTAGAGAATTTAAAGAAATAATAAAATCAATTAAGTGTTGTTGGTCTGCCTTTTATTATCATCATGTACTGACATACTATCAATAACAGTGACAAAATACTCCTCATGCTGGAATGGACCGCTTCTATAGTCTGCGCCTTTTGGTACACCCAGGGTAATCTTAAGTGCTCTTTAATGTTCCAACACTGCTTAAAATGTTGGCCAAATTCTCTTTTACTTTTACATTAAAAATAACAATCTAAGGCCAAGCATAGTGGCTTGTGCCTGTAATCTCAGTGCTTTGGGAGGCCAAGGTGGGAGGAATGCCTGAGGCCAAGAGTTAAGACCAGCCTGAGCAACATAGCAAGAGTCCCCCACAGCTACTCAGGTGGCTGAGGTGAGAGGGTTGCTTTGAGCCCAGGAGTTTGAAGCTGCAGTGAGCTATGACTGTGCCACTGCACTACAGCATGGGTGACAGAGCAAGATCCTCTCTTTAAACAACAAGAACAACAACAACACAACAAATGCAAAACAAATCCAAGTTGTCTCTAGGCTTATCTATAATTACTCTAACATGTCTTTAAATATTATCAGTAATTAAAATCAAATATTCACTAATGTTTTCCCCTAAACATAGCTTAACATATTAATACTATAGGTTTGATTTATATGACCATCTATACCTTTAATTATATATTTTTCCAGAGGTTTGCAATGTTAACTCAATAACAGAACACCTGTCATAGAAGCAGAACAGTGTCATGTGTTAAGAGAATAGATTATTGGAGCAGACTGCCTGGTTTTGAAGATTAGCCCCACCACTTGCTAGCAGTGTAGCCCTTAGCTGGTTATATAACCACTCAGTGTCTCAATTTTCTCATGAAGGCATATAATAACAAGTAGCTACCTTATAAGATGACTAAATAAATTATGATACCAAACTACTTAGCGTATGTTAGAAATTGATTGAACACATCAATTTTGATTCCATTTTATTGGTATGTTTGCCTATTTTTGGACTAATGTCATGCTATCTGGATTATGGTACCTTTATATGAAGTCTTGAATTCAAATCAGGTAACACAAGTTCTCCAATATTCTTTTTAAAGGTTGTTTTAGCTATCCTTTACTACTGAAACTTTCTGGGCCTGAAACTTACTTTGTGGGGAGGTTTTAAATTTTAAATTCAATTTATTTTACAAATATAGGCTGTTCATTAAAAAATTATTATGTAATAAATTTTGGTGATTTTTTTTAGCATAAAGTTATTTATAACTTTAACCTCCTTATCATTTAAAAATATGTTGTTTCTGTCCCTTCAAACTATTCCAGAAAAGTGAAGAGGAGGGAATACTTTCAAACTTATTTTACAAAGTCTGCATTACCTTGATTCCAAAACCAGACAGACACAACAATAAAAGAGAGTTACAGGCCAATATCCTTGATTAACATAGATACAAAAATTCTCAATAAGATACTAGCAAACTGAATTCCATAGTACATGGAGAAGATCATTCAGTATGATCAGGTGAGATTCATCCCAGTGATACAAGAAAGGTTTAACATACACAAAATCAATACATGTGATACACTACATTAGTGGAAAGACAAAAACCATGGTCATCTCGATAAATGCTTTAAAAGCATTTGACGAAATTAGACATCTGTTCTTGATAAAAACTCTCAACAAACTAGGTATAGAAGGTATGTATGCCAACATAATAAAGGTCATATATGACAAACCCACAGCTAACATCATACTAAATGGAGAAAAGTTGAAAGATTTTCCTCTAAGATCTGGAGTAAGACAAGAACACCCACTTTTACTACTTTTATTCAATATAGTACTGGAAATCCTAGCCAGAGCAATTGAGCAAGAGAAAGAAATTAGAAGGAAGTAAAAGTATCCCTACTTGCAGACAACGTGATCTTATATAGAGAAAACCCTAAAGACTTCATAAAAAAGCTGTTAGAATTAATAAATGAATTCAGTAAAGTTGCAAGATATAGAATCAACATACACAAATCAGTAGCATTTCTATGTGCCAGTTTTGAACGACCTAAAAAAGAAATCAAGAAAATGATTTCATTTACAACAGCTACAAAATAGGTACCTCGGAATAAACTTAACCAGGGAAGTGAAAGAGTTCTATGTTGAAAACTATAAAACACCAACAAAAGAAACTGAAGAGAAAACAAATAAGTGGAAAGATATCCCATGTCCATGGACTGGAAGAATTAATATTGTTAAAATGGCCATATTACTGAAAGTGATCTACAGGTTAATGCAATCACTATCAAAATACCAATGAAATTCTTCACAGAAATAGAAAAAGTGATCCTAAAATTTATATAGAATTGCAAAAGACACCAAACAGCCTAAGCTGTCCTGAGCAAAAAGAACAAAGCTGGAGGCATCACATTAACCTGATTTCAAAATATACCACAGAGCTATAGTAACCAAACCAGCATAGCATTGGCATAAAATCAGACATATAGACCAATGAAAGAGAATACAGAACCCAGAAACAAATTTATACACCTACAGCCAGCTGATCTTTGACAAAGATGCCAGGAGCACACACTGGGGAAAGGACAGTCTCTTCAATAATGGTGCTGGGAAAATTGGATGCAGAAGAATGAGACTAGACCCCTACCTCTCACCATATTAAAACATCAACTCAAAATGAATTATTGACTTCATATAAAACCCAAAATTCATGAAACTACTGGAAGAAAACAGAAAAAATACTTCATGACATTGGGCTAGGCAAGGATTTTAAAAATAAGACTGAAAAAGCATGGGGTGCAGTGTACACTGCTAGGGTGATGGGTGCACCAAAATCTCAGAAATCACATCTAAAGAACTTATCCCTGTAATCAAACACCACCTGTTCCCCAAAAACTATTGAAATAAAAAGGCACAAGCAACAATAGCAAAAATGGACAAATAAATTACACAAAACTGAAAAACTTCTGCACAGCAAAGAAAACAATCAACAGACTGAAGGGACAACCTACAGAATGGGAGGAAACATTTGCAAACAATATATTTGACAAGGAGTTTATATCTAGAATATTTAAGGAATGCAACTCAATAAGGCAAATAATCTGATTAAAAATGGGCAAAATACTTTGATAAACATTTCTCAAAACAAGATATACAAATGGTTAATAGGTACATAAAAATATACTCAACATTACTACAAATCAGGGAAATACAAATTGAAGCCACAATAAGATACCACCTCACTCCAGTTAGAATGGCTACTATAAAAAGACAAAAATATGTTGGCAAGGATGTGGATAAAAAGGAACACACACTGTTGCCACCAACACTAGTATTGTAAACTAGTACAGACATTATGGAAACAGTATGTAGGTTCTTCAAAAAATTAAAAAGAGAACTACCATATGATCCACCAATCCCACTACTGGATATATATCCAAAGGAAATGAAATCAGTATGTTGAAGAGATGTCTGCACTCCAATGTTCATTGCAACACTATAATAGCCAAGATATGGAATCAATCTAAGTGTGCTTCAGTTAATGAATGCATAAAGAAAACGTGAGATAAACACACACACACACACACACAGAGGAAGAATCTTCAGTGATAAAAAAAGAATGAGATTCCATCATTTGCAACAAAAGGATAAACCAGGTAAATGTCATGTTAAGTGAAATAAACCAGACACAGAAAGTTAAATACTGCATGATCTTACTCGTATGTGGAATCTTAAAACAAATGTTGATGTCATAGAAGCAGAGAGTAGAACAGTGGTTACCAGAGACTGGGGAAGAGTAGGGAGAGGGGAGAAAGAGGGGAGAATGGGAAGAGGTTGGTTAATAGGTGTAAAATACAATTAGGTAGGAGGAATAAGTTCTTGTGTTTGATTGCACAGTAGGTGACTACAGTTAACTGTAAAGTATTGAATACTAAAAATTAGCTAGATGAGAAGCTTTTGAATATTTCCACTACAAATAAATGATAAATACAGGGGGTGAGAGATACACACTAATTACTCTGGTTGGATAATTATAAAACATATATATGTATTGAAACATCAAATTGTACCCCAAATATATGTACAATTACAATGAATCAATTAAAAATATGTTGTTTCCGTAGGTAGGCCTCACCTTTCATTCTGGGTATTGATAATTTGCATTTTCTTTCTTTTTTTCTTCATTGACCTTGCTAAACATTTATAAATTTTGTTAACCTTTCAAAATAACTAAATTTTTACTTTGTTAATTTTCTCTATTACTTGTCTATTTTCTATTTAATTGATGAGTTAATGCCTGTTTTATCTTTATTATTTTCTTCTTTCTCTTTACTTTGGTTTTAATGTGCTTTCTTTTGTTTTTCTACATTCTGAAGGTAGAAGTTTAGATCTTGACTTTTAGACATTTTGTGTTTAATAGAAGCAAATGAAGCTATAAATTTCCCTCTAAGCACTGCCTTAGCTGCATCCCACACACTTTTATATACGATTTTCATTTTTACTCAGTTCAAAATATTTTCTAATTTATCTCATGATTTCTTTTATCTATGGTTTATTTCACAGTGTGTCATTTAATTTCTTGTTATTTTTCTTTCCATGGGCTCTTTTCCCCCTCTGGAAACCTTCCTATACCCCTCTGCCTTTTGCACTTTCAGTTTCTTTCACATTTATTTAAGCAGAGAAGGACTAGGCTGAAGCTTTGAGGATAATTATAAAGCTGATTATTCATCTTAGTTGAAGAATTTTTGACTGAGAAGTTGCTGTGTGCTCAACACTGTGATGTATTTAATCAATAGCTTCTGGGACTAGCCTCACAGTTGGAGGTGGAAGGGATGTTTCTGCTATCTTCAGTGTAAAGCATTTCTAAAACTCTAAGGCTTCAGGCACTTGAATCATGCTCTAGGAAAGGATTTCTGTGGTTCAAATTGTTGAGATACTACTTTCCAACACTTTAAAAAAGTTATGGTGATACATATTCTAATGTTCCTAACGTTTTGAGGGACTTAGGCTTTACCTTCCTGCCCACAATGGGGAGAAATTCTGATATGCATTTAAGATGAAATGGAGTCCCCAAGGATCCACTGTGACTGGTTACACTAGAGAGGTGAGCTTCTGGAGGTAGTGCCAGGTTGTGTGCCCAGGGAAAGGGGCCATAGAATAAGTTATTCAACCTGCCTATCATCTGGACCATTTGATAAAGTCCAGGAAACATTATTTAAGGGTGGGAACCTATGTTGGTAAAGGTCTGGAGGACTTGTCTAGAGGATTCTCCAATAAATATCTCCGATCAATATTCCAGCAGGATAAAAGCAGAATCTGGCTGAATAGGAGTATGTGGGTTATTTCCATCATCTCTCCTTCTAACATGACTAATATATAGCAACTTACCAAGCACTTGGAATAACAGCTAATAATAGTAGCTAACATTTATTGAGCACTTTCTATGAATCAGGCACTATACTCAATCTTTCATGTCTTATTTAAATCACACAAAGCTGCTAAGCTAGATACTATCATTACTAGCCCCTTTACACTTAACGAACTAAGTGAATTAACCCAGGTCACTTACAAGGACATTTTCTTCATACATGTTTGCACCCAATACAGCTTATGAAAAATATGGAGTCTTTCCTTTCCATCCCAGGCATCTGGGCACTTTCTATAATAGAGCCAACTTTGTTTTTGGGGCAACTGGAAGTCAAACATATTTTGGAAAGTTCTCAATAGAATAGGCATCACAATGACTGAAATATTTTCTTCCAATTGTGTGGTCTCGATTACATGGCAAAGCAAATGATGCAGAAAAACCCAGGACATTTTTGACAAGCTTCACATCGACAATGGGAGCAAGCAGCACTTCCAAATCCCATTTGTTTCTCCATTGAATACTAATCCCAGGGTTTATCAGTTTGAACGTATTCCCTGAAGAATAACTCCAGACTTAAGAATTCATTCTTAATTCTTTAGGGGAAATTTCCATATCCCACATTAATAATCATAAGAATTCAGTAGCAATGTCACCAGGAGTGCTCAGAGGACTGCTCTATTCTCCACAAAGAGACAGTTTGATAATAAACTGATACATAGAACCTTGAAAAATCAAAATTTACAGCATAATACCTGTCATTCAGACATATTTTCAATATGATGGCTCTAATAATTTTCCTTCTAAGCATTTATTACATTAAATAGACCAAAAAAAAAAAAAAAAAAAAAAAAAAAAAAACCAAACACTGAGGAGAGAGAACCAGCTATGCTCATCCAGATTTTCTCGTTTAATAGTAAACTCCCGGGTGCAGAGCTGGCTTTGTGGATGTGCATTTGCATGGGGCCTA
Source organism: Mandrillus leucophaeus (assembly GCF_000951045.1). NCBI lineage: Eukaryota > Metazoa > Chordata > Mammalia > Primates > Cercopithecidae > Mandrillus > Mandrillus leucophaeus. The sequence continues at coordinate 30,597 of NW_012103144.1, forward strand.
TGCTCAGAAGGGCCCTGCACTTGCTTCAATGCCCAGCTGCCATCCTCATGAAATTGTTAACAATTTTATCTGTGAACTTGATTTTTTTTTGGAAATTATGTCTGATGGAACAATGAAGCATGTGAGTGAGCAGAGATATGCACAATAAGCATGCCCACCATTCCTCAGTATCTGTTTTCATGCAGTGTTTGTGAGGCCCCGTGACTATAGGATTCTGGTAGACCCACAAGACATGAGAATTTTTGTTTTCTCAAAGGAATACAAGATATGGCTAAGTGGAACAGCCCCAAAAGCCATGTTTTTCATTTAAACCAGAACTTGCTTAAAGTACAAAAAGAAGACAATGACATTCTAAGACATACACGAATGGCCAAGGAACCCAATCATATCCTTTTTCATTCATGTCACTTCTCTGCATTAGCCAACCACTTACAGAAAAATTCATGACATAAAGGAAGAGAAAGACAGGGCAACCCACAGTTCCTTTTCCTTTCAGTTATTTATTCAGAACTGTGGGTAGAATGTATGCATATTGAGAAGTAAAATAAAACAGTTGAGTTTATGTGGAATTTTCACTGGTCTGATAAGAACAAAATACATATGCATGTATGAACTACAAAATATAAATTGTGTAATTTCAGTGATTTTGCATATGAGCTAAATGATTTTATATTTGCATTTAAAACTAACAGCACATAAAGATGAATAGTAAAACTTATGCTAATGATTTTAAGTTTAAATTTTCTTTGCTTAGAATGACACTACATAGCAAATATAAAACACCATGAAGAGTTGAGAGAGACTGCAGGAGGAACATGTCTTATGTTTTATAGTACCTTTAATGACACATTTTCCCTTCTTTTTTGAACAAGGGGCTTTGCATTTGTATTTTGCACTAGGCCTCACAAATTACGTAGCTGACTCAGCTTAGAGAGTCATATCTCTGCAGCCTTTGAGCAATGCCCCTATTCTGCTCCTTCACCTTCTTTCCAGCTGGCCATT
>NW_012103144.1:34433-34998 GCF_000951045.1 Mandrillus leucophaeus
GTGCGATCTTGGCTCACTGCAAGCTCTGCCTACCAGGTTCATGCCATTCTCCTGCCTCAGCCTCCTGAGTAGCTAGGACTACAGGCACCTACCACCATACCTGGCTAATTTTTTTGCATTTTTAGTAGAGATGGGGTTTCACCGTGTTAGCCAGGATGATCTTGATCTCCTGACCTTGTGATCTGCCTGCCTTGGCCTCCCAAAGTGCTGGGATTACATGTGATTTCTTTCAGCAGCGTTTTGTAGTTTTCCTTGTAGAGGTCTTTTGCCTCTTTGGTAAGGTATATTCCTAAGTATTTTATTTTATTTTTTTTTGCAGCTGTTATAAAAGGCGTTGAGTTCTTGATTTAATTTTCCACTCAGTCGCTGTTGGTGTATAGGAGACCTACTGATTTGTGTACATTAACCTTGTATCCGGAAACTGCTGAATTCTTTTATCAGTTCTAGGAGCTTTCTGGAGGAGTCTTTCAGGGTTTCAAGGTAAACAATCATATGGTCAGCAGACAGTGACAGTTTAAATTCCTCTTTACTGATTTGGATGCCCTTTATTTCTTTCTCTTGTCTG
>NW_012103144.1:35048-39953 GCF_000951045.1 Mandrillus leucophaeus
TTGTTGCTATTGAAAATAGCATCTTTAGAAAACATTTCTAACTAATTGTGACTGGTGAATAGAAAAGTAATTGACTTCTTTAAAATTTTTTTTTCTGTAGGTTATTAGGGTACAGGTGGTGTTTGCTCAAATAAGTAAGTTCTTTAGTGGTGATTTGTGAGATTTTGGTACACCCATCACCCGAGCAGTGTACACTGCACCCTATTTATAGTCTTTTATCCCATGCTCCCTTCTCACCCTTCCCCACAAGTCCCCAAAGTCCATTGTATCCTTCTTATGCCTTTGCATCCTCATAGTGTAGCTCCCACATATCAGTGAGAACACACGATGTTTGGTTCTCCATTCCTGAGTTACTTCACTTAGAATAATAGGCTCCAATCTCATCCAGGTTGCTGTGAATGCTGTTAATTCATTCGTTTTTATGGCTGAGTAGTATTCCATCATATATATATGTGTGTGTGTGTGTGTGTATATATATATATATATCTATCTCAGTTTCTTTATCCACTTGTTGATTGATGGGCATTTGGGTTGGTTCCACAATTTTGCAATTGTGAATGGTGCTGCTATAAACATGCCTGTGCAAGCATCTTTTTCGTATAATGACTTCTTCTCGTCTGGGTAGATACCAGTAGTGGGATTGCTGGATCAAATGGTAGTTCTACTTTTAGCTCTTTAAGGAATCTCCACCCATTTTCCATAATGGCTGTACTAGTTTACATTTCCACCAGCAGTGTAGAAGTGTTCTCTGATCACTGCATCCATGCCAACATCTTCTGTTTTTTTTTTTGATTTTTTGGTTATGGCCATTCTTGCAGGAGTAAGGTGATATCACACTGTGGTTCTGATTTACATTTCCTTGATCATTAGTGATGTTGAGCAGTTTTTCATGTTTGTTGGCCATTTGTATATCTTCTTTTGATAACTGTCTATTCATGTCCTTAGCCCACTTTTTGGTAGGATTGTTTGTTTTTATCTTGCTGATTTGTTTGAGTTTGTTGTAGATTCTGGATATTAGTCCTTTGTCAGATGTATAGATTGTGAAGATTTTCTCCCACTCTGTGGGTTGTGTGTTTACTCTGCAAACTGTTCCTTTTGCTGTGCAAAAGCTCTTTAGTTTAACTAAGTACCAGCTCTTTATCTTTGTTTTTATTGCATTGCTTTTGAGTTCTTAGTCATGAAATCCTTGCTCAAGCCAATGTCTAGAAGAGTTTTTCCAATGTTATCTTCCAGAAATTTGATAGTTTCAGACTTAGATTTAAGTCCTTAATCCATCTTGGATTGATTTTTGCATAAGGTGAGAGATGAGGATCCAGTTTCATTCTCCTACATGTGGATAGGCAATTATCTCAGCACCACTTGTTGAAAAGGGTGTTCTTTCCCCACTTTATGTTTTTGTTTGCTTTGTTGAAGATCAGTTGGCTGTAAGTATTTGGGTTTACTTCTGGGTTCTCTATTCTGTTCCATTGGTCTATGTGCCTATTTTTATACCAGAACCACGCTGTTTTGGTGACTATGGCCTTATAGTATAGTTTGAAATCAGGCAGTGCAATGCCTCCAGATTTGTTCTTTTTGCTTAGTCTTGCTTTGGCTATGCAGGCTCTTTTATTGTTCCATATGAATTTTAGAATATTTTTTTCTAATTCTGTGAATAATGATGGTTGTATTTTGTTGGGGATTGCGTTGAATTTATAGATTGCTTTTGGCAGTATGGTCATTTCCATAATATCGATTCTGCCCATCCATGAGCATGGGATGTGTTTGCATTTGTTTGTGTCATCTAAGATTTCTTTTTTCTTTTCTTTTCTTTCTTTCTTTCTTTTTTTTTTTTTTTTTTTGAGATGGAATCTCACTCTGTCTCCCAGGCTGGAGTGCAGTGGTGCGATCTTGGCTCACTGCAAGCTCTGCCTACCAGGTTCATGCCATTCTCCTGCCTCAGCCTCCTGAGTAGCTAGGACTACAGGCACCCACCACCATACCTGGCTAATTTTTTTGCATTTTTAGTAGAGATGGGGTTTCACCGTGTTAGCCAGGATGATCTTGATCTCCTGACCTTGTGATCTGCCTGCCTTGGCCTCCCAAAGTGCTGGGATTACATGTGATTTCTTTCAGCAGCGTTTTGTAGTTTTCCTTGTAGAGGTCTTTTGCCTCTTTGGTAAGGTATATTCCTAAGTATTTTATTTTATTTTTTTTTGCAGCTGTTATAAAAGGTGTTGAGTTCTTGATTTAATTTTCCACTCAGTCGCTGTTGGTGTATAGGAGACCTACTGATTTGTGTACATTAACCTTGTATCCGGAAACTGCTGAATTCTTTTATCAGTTCTAGGAGCTTTCTGGAGGAGTCTTTCGGGGTTTCAAGGTAAACAATCATATGGTCAGCAGACAGTGACAGTTTAAATTCCTCTTTACTGATTTGGATGCCCTTTATTTCTTTCTCTTGTCTGATTGCTCTGGCTAGGACTTCCAGTACTATGTTGAAGAGAAGTGGTGAGAGCAGGCATCCTTATCTTGTTCCAGTTCTAGGAGGGAATGTTTTCAATTTTTCCCCATTCAGTATTATGTTGGTTGTTGTTTTGTCACAGATGGCTTTTATTACATTGAGGTATGCCCCTTGTATGCTGATTTTTCTGAGAGTTTTAATTATAAAGTCGTGCTAGATTTTGTAAAATGCTTTTTCTGCATCTATTGAGACGATAATACGATCTTTGTTTTTAATTCTGTTTATGTGGTGTATCACATTTATTGACCTGTGTATGTTAAACCATCCCTGCATCCCTGGTATAAAACCCACTTGATCATGGTGATTATCTTTTTGATTTGTTGTTCAATTCGGTTAGCTAGTATTTTGTTAAGGATTTTTGCATCTACGTTCATCAAGGATATCGGTCTTTAGTTTTCTTTTTTGGTTATGTCCTTTCTGGTTTTGGTATTAGGGTGATGCTAGCTTCATGGAGTGAATTAGGGAGGGTTCCCTCTTTCTTTATCTTGTGGAATAGTGTCAATAGGATTGGTACCAATTCTTCTTTGAATGTCTGGTAGAAGTTTGCTGTGAATCCATCTGGTCCTGGACTTTTTTTGTTGGTAAGTTTAAAATGACCATTTCAATCTCGCTGCTTGTTATTGGTCTGTTCAGGGTATCTAATTATTCCTGATTTATGCTAGCAGGGTTTTATTTTTCCAGGAATTTATCCATCTCTCCTAGGTTTTCAAGTTTATGTGTGTAAATGTGTTCACTGTAGCCTTGAATGATCTTTTGTATTTCAGTGGTGTCAGTTGTAATGTCTCCCATTTCATTTCTTATTGAGGTTATTTGGATTTTATCTCTTCTCTTTTTGGGTAATCTTGCTAATGGTCTATCAATTTTATTTGTCTTTTCAAAGAACCAGCTTTTTATTTAATTTATCTTTTGTATTTTTTTTGTTTTAATTTCATTTAGTTCTGTTCTGATCTTGGTTATTTCCTTTCTTCTGCTGGGTTTGTATTTGGTTTTGTTCTTGTTTCTCTAGTTCCTTGAGATGTGACCTTAGAATATCAGTTTGTGCTCTTTCAGTCTTTTTGATGTAGGTGTTTAGGGACGTGAACTTTCCTCTTAGCATCACCTTTGTTGTATCCCAGAGGTTTTGATAGGTTGTGTCACTATTGTTGTTCAGTTCAAAGAATTTTTAATTTCCATCTTGATTTTGTTTTTGACCCAATGATCATTCAGAAACAGTTTAGTTAATTTCCATGTGTTTGCATGGTTTTGAAGGTTACTTTTAGAGTCGATTTCCAGTTTTATTCCACTGTGATCTGAGAGAGTGCTTGATATAATTTCAGTTTTCTTAAATTTATCGAGGCTCATTTTGTGGCCTATCATACGGTTTATCTTGGAGAAAATTCCAGGTGCTATTGAATAGAATGTGTATTCTGCAGTTGTTGGATGGAATGTTCTGTATATATCTGTTAAGTCCATTTGTTCCAAGGTATAGTTTAAATCCATTGTTTCTTTGTTTACGTTCTGCTTGATGATCTGTCTAGTGCTGTCAGTGGAGTATTGAAGTCCCCCACTATTATGGTGTTGCTGTCTATCTCATTTCTTAGGTCTATTAGTAATTGTTTTATAAATTTGGGAGCTCTAGTGTTAGGTGCATATATGTTTAGGATTGTGATATTTTCCTGTTGGACAAGGCCTTCTACCATTATATAACACACCTCTTTGTCTCTTTTAACTGCTGTTGCTTTAAAGTTTGGTTTGTCTGATATAAGAATAGCTACCCCTGCTAGCTTTTGGTGTCCATTTGCATGAAATGCCTTTTTCCACCCCACTACTGTCAGTTTATATAAGTCCTTATGTCTAGATCTCTAGCAGGGCCAGGGAAGTGTTCCTCGATTATTCCTTCAAATGTGTTTTCCAAACTATAACATTTCTCTTCTTCCCCAGGAACACTGATTATTCTTAGGTTTTGTCGTTTAACATAATCCCAGACTTCTTGGAGGCTTTGTTCATATTTTCTTATTCTTTTTTCTTTGTCTTTGTTGTATTGGGTTAATTCAAAGACCTTGTCTTTGAGCTCTGAGTTTCTTTCTTCCACTTGTTCAGTTCTACTGCTGAGACTTTCCAGAGCATTTTGCATTTCTATAAGTGTGTCCAAAGTTTCCTGAAGTTTTGACTGTTTTTTCTTACACTACCTCTTTCCTTGATATTTCTCCCTTGAATATTTCTCCTCTTTTTTATACTATCTCTTTCCTTGAATATTTCTCCCTTGACTTCTTATATTATTTTGTGGATTTTGTTGCACTGGGCTTTGCCTTTCTCTGGTGCCTCCCTGATTAGCTTAATAACTAACCTCCTGAATTATTTTTCAGGTAAATCAGGGATTTCTTCTTGGGTTGGATCCATTTCTGGTGAGCTAGTGTGATTTTTTT
>NW_012103144.1:40318-91998 GCF_000951045.1 Mandrillus leucophaeus
GCCTCCTGCCAGGAGGTGGCGCTTTCCAGAGAGCATTAGTATGGAGAGGAACCGGTGGTGGCCAGAGCCCTAGAACTCCCAAGAGTATATGCCCTTTGTCTTCAGCTACGAGGGTGGGTAGGGAAGGCCCATCAGGTTGGGGCAGGGCTAGGTGTGTCTGAGCCCAGACTCTCCTTGGGTGGGTCTTGCTGCGGCTGCTGTGAGGGATGGGGATGAGATTCCCAGGTCAATGGAGTTGTGTACCTAGGAGGATTATGGCTGCTTTTGCTGAGTCATGCAGGTTGTCAGGAAGTGGGGGAAAGCAGGCAGTCACAGGCCTCACCCAGCTCCCATGCAAACTGAAGAGCTGGTCTTACTCCCATGGTGCCACCCACAACAGCCCAAGTCTGTTTCTAGGCAGTGGGAAAGCAGGGCTGAGAACTTGCCCCAGGCAACCTGCCTCCCAGCTGCAAAAGAAAAGGGCTTTAGTTCTTCCCCTGCCTGTGGAATCTGCATGCCAGATTCGTTCCCTTCCTCTGAGTTCTGGCGGGAGGCTTCTCACCAGTTCAAATTGTTACAAAGTTCAGCTGGAGACTTCCTTCTCCCTGTGACGTTTTCCCTGCACCTCTGGCTGCCCTCCCGAAGGATCCCTGTGGTTCCATGCAGGAATGGCCTCCTCAGAGACCCAGCAAACTCCCAGGGCCTTTCCCACTCCTTCCTCTATCCCTTTGTTTCACTCGGCCCTCTAAATTGACTCAGCATCAGGTAAAGTCGGAATCTTCTCCTGTAAATTAGACCTTTGGTTTCCCCAGTTGGGGGTGGGTATTCAGGGCAGAGGAACTCCCTTTCCCACTTCAGGAGTTTGGTCCTGTATGAGCAGTCCGCTTCCTTCAAAGGGTCTGTGGGTGCTCTCTGGATTCCTGATTTATTCCTGCAGTTGTTCTGGAGCTAAAATTCATGATGCAAGCCTCTGCATGCTGCTCTGTCCGTCAGAGTAGGAGCTGCAATCTAGTTCTGCCTCCTGTCTGCCATGATGATGCCTTGCAGTTGACTTCTTAATAGTGGTTTAGTACCAGGAAAGAGTGCTACATTCTTCTATGTAGAGAATTGTACTATTTCCGAATAATGACAGAATTGTTTCTTCCTTTACAATTCTAATATCTCTAGTAAATGTTGGAAAAAAATGGTGATAGTGGCCATCCTTATCTTGTTCTCAGTCATAAAGAGAATTCTTTCAACATTCCAGGATAAAGCATATTTGCTATTTTTTGTATATACTCTTAATGGATTAAGGAAGTTCTCTTTCATTACCAGTTTCCCAAGAGAGGTATATATTTAATCTTCAATTTTTATCTTTGTGAGAAATAAATTACCATATTTCTACCTTTTCCATTTTCCCTCCTTTGCCCCCATTGCCTTTTTGTGGATGACATGTTTGTGTTTGCCTTTACATATAACACATTTATACCTTCATTTATTGATTTAATGTCTTTAATTGCTGTTTTAATCCCTAGTTATAAAAGATGAGGAATTCAGTGCACTTCAATATCTGTCACCATTAATTACTTCTTTCTTCCTACCTAAATTTTATTTGTTATATTATGGCAATTTGTCTACATTTAGGGAATTTTAACTCCTAAATCCTTTAGCCATAATCCCTACATATGTTTTAGTTTTACTCCTACAGTTAGAGTTAGGGCTCTCTGCTAGCCTGTCCTTTGTAGTTTTGTCATCATATTTTGTTTAGCTGAAATGTGTCTTCTAGTAATTTCTTCAAGAGGTGCTCATGGCAGCTTTATTCCCTGAGAGTTTTTTTTTCTGTTTATACTTGAACAACAATTTATTGGGTATAAATTCTTAGATCACATGTTCTTTACTAGTAACTATTTTAGGCTTTTGGAATGTTGTAATGTTTTCCAGGGTCTCAGACCAAAATATATTTTTTTCATTAATAGATGAATTAACTGTTTGCTTTGAGGTCCAAGTAATTCTTTCATTATTTTTGAAGTTCAATAACATTAGCAGGATGTGCCACAGTGTTGATGCTTTTGTGTCACTTTTATTTTTCTTGGAACATGGTATGTACTTTCAAATGTAGGTTCAAGCATATCTTTTATTATTGAAAAGTGTTCTTGAATTATTTCAGTAAATATTTCTCCTGTTCTAAAATTTCAGTTTTTATTTTTTTTTTTGTGGTAGAGACAAAAAAGGACTCTGTTAGGTCTTTAAAAAACTTCTATACCTATTATTTTATTGCAACTCTTTTATACTATTTATTTCCATTTCATTTGCTTATTTTTCTCAATTCTGTCCTCTACATATCCCTTAGTTGGTTTCAGCAATGTCTGCCATCTTTTGGACTGGATTTGATGTGGCCTTCACTTTGGTAATGATTTTGTTTTTCTCTTGCTTCTTGAACGCTGCTGCTCCTGTTGTCCTACCATGTTTCATCTGAGTTCTTGCGTCTCTGCTCTAAGCCTTCATTTTATAGTGACAGTTGTTTCTTAATACATTTTTGAATTCATGCCAATATATTTGCTCACAATTTTCATCAGTCTTATAGCTACCTATGACCCTATAATATAAGGAGAATCATGGTTCTGTGTTTCAGGACTCTCCTCATATTATAGAGTCTTAGGTATGTATGAATTACTTTGGTCTCAATTTCTCTCGACTTAGTTGATACTGGCAGCTGCATGGTTTCTGATGGGGTGTGTCTTCTCCATCCTGTCTCCTGACCAATGGCTATCTACATTTATAGCTTATCCAGTATGGTTTTGTATTCATCCCCATCTTCTTTAATTTTCCTTTGTGCTAAGTAGGGTCTAGTTAAGTTTCTACCACTCTCTCATATAAACCTTTCTGTTATTCCATACAAAGGATTGTTGACTTCGCCCTCAGAGAGTGCCACTTAACTTTAGATAACTGCTCCATTCAGCATCTTCTAGCACCCATCTTGAGCTTTACCACATGTGACTGCTTTTCCTTTAATACTAAAGTTTGGGATAATATACACCTCTTAGTGTCATTAAAGATAGAGTTGACATTTATGTCTCTCATACTCCTTAATTACTTTTCTTTTTGAGAGAGAGTCTGGCTCTGTCACTCAAGCTGGAGTGCAGTGGTGTGATCTTGGCTCACTGCAACCTCCGCCTTCCAGGTTCAAATGATTCTTGTGCCTCACCCTCCTGAGTAGCTGTGATTACAGGTGCACACCACTGTGCATGGCTAATTTTTGTATTTTTAGTAGAGATGGGGTTTTGCCATGTTGGCCAGGCTGGTCTTGAACTCCTGACCTCAAGTGATCCACCCACCTTGGCCTCCCAAAGTGCTGGGATTATAGGCGTGAGTCACCATGCTTGGCCTCCTTATTGCTTTTCAGTTATATTTGAGAGAAGGGAAAACTGCCATCTCTACTTGGCCATTTAAAAACTTTCCTAGGTGCCTCTTGCTTTGTCATTGGGATGGTCTAATCTTGGGACTATATCCTACTCCATCCCACCTTCTAGGCTTATCTTCATTGTTCTGGGTCAGGAAATCATATTCCCAGCCTCTTTCCACCTGGGTTGCTGACACTGACTGCTGGCTGGGGCTATGAAAAATGCCTCTGGGTATTAATCAGTGATGATGGATAAAACCTTGCCCTTTAGAAGAAAAGAAAATGTGTCAGTACTTTTAGTCATTCTCAAGAAACCTAATTAGATACTATAATATTCTTAGGAGATTTGAAAGCTCTGTATTTTTATATCTAGCAGTAGAAGAGCTTGCAGCTTTTTCCTGGAGAAATATTCAATCAGTTTTCAACTCCTAGCTCACTTCGTCTAGAGATTCACCACTCCAGTAATTTCCTGCACTCAGTATCACATCCTAGTTGCAAAACTCATAATGGGCTCTCTAGGATTTTCTTATGTGAATGCATATAAATGATTTCCTAAACTGGGATGAACACTATCAAGACCACATTTATATTTCTTCTGTATGTAGCCACATTCTAACCATTTTTTTTTTTTTAATTTTTTTAAACGAAGTATTGCTCAGCTGTAGCTGTCAGCTCAGTGCTGTGAGCAGGACACTGACCATGCTGACAAGGCCTGTTTATATACACACATACCTCAAAGACTGACCTTTCCTTTCTGTGCATTTGTTGTGTCATGTTTGAGAGGAGAACGAGAGGGAAAGGAACACAGGATATGTCTCTCATGCTGATGAGTGGTGTAATGTAGTGTTGATGAGCATAGGCTTTGGGTCAGATTGCCTGGATTCAAGCCCTGACATTGGCACCTACTAAAGGTGTGATTTTGAGCAACTTCTTAATTGCTGCATGCCTTGGTTTCTTCTGTAAAAAGAGGATGAAGATGACAATAATAGACCTCATAAGGTTTTTTCAAGGAGTAAAGCAGATAATATATATAAAGTGTCTGGCAAATAGTAGTTACTATATACACATTGTTAATGTTATGTTGGTTTGAATCCCATCTTCTTAATGAAATGCTAATGAGGAGAGTCCAGTTTTAATACAGAGACTCAAGAGGAGGATGAATGTGTGAGAGAAGTTTGCAGGTGCCATCACGCAGCTGTAAGCTAGGGCATCTCGCTCGGCTGGCCCGTTGCACACAGGGGCCGCAGTTAGAATTCGTCTCTCTCTGCCAGCCTGCCTCTGAAGGCTCAGGAAGCCACTACATCAATTAAAAATGTGGCTGCTTCTGCAGCTGCTCCTGTGATTGCTATAGCTCTTGCCATTTACAAAGCACTTTCATACATTTTTCTCTTTGCCTTTTTATTTCTTTACTTGTTTATTTTTAATTTTTGTGGGTACATAGTACATGTATATATTTATGGCATACATGAGATGTTTTGATCCAGCAATGCAATGTGAAATAAGCACATCATGGAGAATGGGGTATCCATCTCCTCAAGAATTTATCCTTTGAGTTACAATCCAGTTATACTCTTAGTTATTTGAAATGTATAATTAAGTTATTATTGACTATAGTCACTCTATTGTGCTATTGAATTGTAGGTTTTATTCATTCTATCTTTTTTGTACTCATTAACCCTTCCCAGCTCCTCTCTATCCCCCCACTACCCTTCCCCACCTTTGGTAACCATCCTTCTACTCTCTATGTCCATGAGTTCAATTGTTTGATTTTTAGATCCCATAAATAAGTGAGAACATGTGAAGCTTGTCTTCTGTGCCTGCCTTATTTCACTTAACATAATGAGTGAATGATGTAGTTGCGTTGCACAGAGAGTCCGGTGATTTGGTTCACAGGTAGCCTAGGAAACTACACTTGTTAGAGACTAGGGATGAAGAAAAGAGACAATGTCATTGTTCCCATGGAGTTCACAGACTAGTGTGAGAAATGAACAAGTAAATAATTCAACTCCACGCAATGTGATGAGACGGTTACATTCATCTGGAGAACATGCCTGGTCTCAATCCTGTCTCTTGTATGTTGTCGCTTGTACGTAGTTGGATACGAATTCACATATTTGTCTTTCATACAATCTGTAGGAGATTTGTCTAATTCTGTGCTTATGAAGGTCCTGTATTAGACTAGTGCAGATTTAAATTATATAAAATCCCTGTAAACTTAACACAGGCCTGTATGTGCTACATGTGAAAGTTTGCACCTTTATATATGTCCTTTCTTTTTCTTTACCTACCATGAACAGTATGAAGTATTTCCTCACAGTCATCTCATGTGATAAATATGTGACCATATGTTTGATCAGTGACTTATGACTTATTGAGTGCTTTTGCTTACTTGTATTACTTGATTCTCATAATACTTTGGAGAGGTAGGTAGAAGAATTATTACCCGTTTTACAGAGATGAGACCAAAGTTTAGGGAAGTTTTGGCTTGAATATTATCACCCACCTGGTCAGTGGCAGAATGGGAAGTAACCCTCATCCTCTGACTCCCAGTCCATGGCACTGCACAAACAAATAAATCAGCACACTTAGGGCAACGCTGAAGAGACTGGGAAATGCCTAATCTGGACAGGGCTTCTGCAACATAAACAGGGGAATCCAGTCATCTCCTCTTAGCAGTATTGATCAATGACCTGTTCTGCCTAGTCCTGGAAGCTGTGTTTTGAATATTAATGATGACGAGCAAACAAATTACAGGGCAGAGAGCAGCGAATACACCCGGCCCGTTAGGCATGAGTAAATTGACCACTTCTAAAAACTGTTTATAGGCCTCAGAGGGAAACATACACATGGATAAAAGGAGACCAGAATCAGCAGCTTAAAACCTTAGAAATCCATCAGGAAAACTTACCTCAACAGAGACTATAGCTTCTGTCAGAAAGAGATTAAATCTTAGTGTTTGCTTCTATCATTTTCTTAGCAGTTGTGAATTCTCTTTCATAAAATAATAATTATTATTTGTGTGTATTTTCCAGAAAGGAAGAAATTCTTTCCTTGCTCTGTATGATCATTTTTTATCTGGACATCTTAGACATTCATGAAACACTAGAGATAGTTAAAGCAAGGTTCAGTGAATCGATTAGCAACACACAGTTCCCTAATGGATAGATTAGTTAAAGATATTAGTTAAAGATACCTAATGGATAGGTAGTTAAAGATATTGTCCCAGAGTAAATGTCTGTATAGCAGCAAGAGCCCTATTTGAATATTCACTTTACTGGCTGGGCCGTTGGAAATCAAGAGTGCATGATTCACTGGCTTTGAGGGTGGCTTCATAGTGTATAAAGTAGCTTTCTGAAAATCAATAGAGTGACTACAATTACCAAGTGCATTACTTCAAAGATATTAAGAGCCATAAATCAAACATGTCAGCTGAGGAATAATGATGCTGTTATGTACAAACAAGAACCCGTGATATCAGCTCAGGAAGTGTCCAGAATCCTATTCTATGACTCCCGAAGAACTGAAAATAAGTGGTTGCTCTTTGTTTTTAGAATCATCCTTAAATCAGTTTGTCACAAGTCTTACAAAGCAAAACATACAATTTTGTAATCACTGACAGACAGTTGGAAGGGAGAAGAAATCCAATCATGCTGAAAGATTTGGCTGGAATTGTCTCCACTCAACTAGCAGAGATTGGCTTGGCCAGGACTGCATTTGTCAATGCTCTGCACTCCCGTGCAGCACAATAGAGCTGAGGATGTTCCAGAACTGCTAAACACCAAAGTGCCCAGCATGCTAATTAATTTGAACTTTAGAACATTAGAGTTGGGGAATCTGCAGAAAACATCTCCTGGACTGGCTCACATGATGCTGACAACTCTTTTACAAGCCCAAGTGATTCCCGCATGTTGATTCCCGCATGTTTAGGCACATGAATCCTTCTCTCCCAAAGTAGCCCATTCCATTCTGAGGCCAGTTTTGACTGGTAGATCAGTTCCATTTGAGCCACATGGCATCGTCTCAAGGACTGGAAGATTGCCTTCCTATAGGCAGCACCCAAATCTTCTCCAAGGTAAACGTGGTTAGTTTCTCCAGCTATTCCTTATCTTTCATTTTATTTCAGTCCCTTGCTTTTCTGTTTTGGCTTCACTAGACATGCTGCGGTATCCATTCCCTTCCTGAATGGTGGTGCACACACATGGAATATCGTGGCCAGCCTGACCAGTACATGGAATGGGAGGACCAACACCTTCCTCATTCCTGATATTTCATTTTCTATGAATAATGAACACCTCTAGCTCCTAAACACTACAGATGATTTGTATTGATGAAATATACTAATTTATTCATGCATTATTTACTGAGCACTAACTATATGTCAGGTGCTGTGCTAGGTGCTGGGGATATATACATCTGCCTACAGGGATCCTATAGTGTCACAGGAAAGAGTACTATACATATGATGAAATAGAAAATAGCATGAAAAAGGCCATGGCAGAGAAAAGTGTAGGGTGCTGTAGTCAGAAGAGGGTACCTAAAGCAGCCAGGGGTTGTGGTGGTGCTGGTGGTACTGGAGGAAGACTTGGAGGCTGGGTGGAGGCCTCTGGGAAGATGTGGAGCTGGGCCTGGCTCCTGAAGGGTGATGGGAGTAAGCCAGGGGAGGTTGGGGAGAACATTCCAGGCAGGGAGATTAGTAAGTGCCAAGATTCAGGGGCAAGAGAGAAAAATGAATACCTGTGGGACCTCAAGCATTTTAGTGTTACTGGTGGGGAGAGCTAAGAGATGAAAGAAGTGACTTAAGAGGAATATAATGGAGTCATGCAAGGGGTTTGGATTTTATTCTTAGCACAATGGGAAATCACCAGAGACTCTTTCTATTCTAAGCAGGCATGAAAAGCCTCTAGAGAGACCAAAATGGAAAGCTCCCAGACCCCTGTGCTGGCACAGCAGGGAACACAAATCCCAGAACCTGCACATTGGACCTGGTGACATGGCTTCCCGAGGAGCTTCCTCACACAACTTTAGTGGTAATATAAATTGTTTTGGGTGCTGACCTCATTGGACACAGGAAAGGCAACCAGCCCATGGTTATTTGGTCCTCTGGCCCTCTTCCCTCCACACGAGTGGTTGACACCACAAAACTTCTGGTATACCTCCATGAGTGAAAAGGAAGGATGTAGGAATGTGCCCATGACATCCAATTGGCATTGCATATATCTCTTGCACTCTTGTTTGGATGCATCAAAGTAAAAACAACTTCAAACTCAATCTAAGTCCTCATTCATGCCCATCTATGACCCTGGACTTGACTCAATAGTGTGGCCTAATCCAGAAGAAAAGTGACAGATCTGATTTCCTGGATTAGAGATTGAATTTATAGTGGTGTCTATCTATGAGAGTGTGTGATATGATTCAGCAGCAATCGGCGGCCCAGGTGTGGCAGGGAAGAAAGTCAACACTTTTCTGGTCAGGGAGCAGAGGAACACCAGGGAGGCAAGGAGGCTGAGAATACTCATGACTGTGCTTGGCATAAAAAAATGGCTCCCTAAAAATATGTTCACTTCCTAATTCCTGAAACTTGTGACTATTACTTATATAGCAAAGGAATAAATGTTACTTTGTTGGGCAAAAGGTATGATTAAGTTAAGGAACTTAAAAGGAGATGCGTATCCTGGATTATCCAGGAGGGCTGTAAGGTTCATCACATGTATCCTTATAAGAGGGAGGCAGAGAGAGTTTTAATACCCATGGGCAGAAGAGAAGGTGATGTGATGATGGTATATTAGTCTGTTCTTGCGCTGCTATAAAGAAATGCCTGAGGGACCAGGTGTGGTGGCTCACGCCTGTAATCCCAGCACTTTGAGAGACTGAGGTGGGCAAATCGCTTGAGCCCAGTAGTTCAAGACCAGCCTGGACAACACGGTGAGACCATGTCTCTCACAAAAAAAAAAAAAATAAAAATAAAAATAAAAATAATATATATATATATATATATTAGCTGGGTGTGGTGGTGCATGCCTGTGGTCTCAGCCACTATGGGGGCTGAGGTGAGAGGATCATGTGAGTCTGGGAGGCAGAGGTTGCAGTGAGTCAAGATTGCACCACTGCACTCCAGCTTGGGTGACAAAGTGAGATTTTGTCTCAAAGAAAATAAAAAAGGAAAGAAATACTGGAGACTAGGCAATTTATAAAGAAAAGAAGTTCAATTGGCTTATGGTTCCACAGGCTGTATAGGAAGCACAATGCTGGTATCTGCTTGGCTTCTGGGGAGGCCACAGGAAACTTACAATCGTGCAGGAGGGCGACGGGGAAGCAACACATCACATGGCTGGAGTAGCAGCAAGAGATAGTAGGTGAGAGGTGCCACAGACTTTTAAACAATCAGATTTCATGAGAACTCACTCTCACAAGAACAGCACCAAGGGGATGGTGCTAAACCATTCGTGAGAAACTATTTCCATGATCCAGTCACCTCCCACCAGGCCCCACCTCCAACACTGGGGATTACAATTCAACATGAGATTTGGGCAGGGACACGGATCCAAACTGTAGCAGATGGAGATGGAGATCAGAGTGATATGGCTATAAGTCAAGGAAGTCTTGGAACCTATCTGTTCCTTGCCTGTCTCCTCTGGAAACTATTTAGGAGAGAGCCATAGAAGAGATTCTCTCCCACGGCCTCTGGAGAGAGTGTGGCCCTGCTGACATCTTGATTTCTGACTTCTGCCTCCAGAATTGTGAGAGAAGCAGCGTGCAGTGGTTCATGCTTGTAATCACAGCACTTTGGGAGGCCAAAGTTGAAGGATCACTTGAGTTCAGGAGTTTGAGAACAGTCTGGACAACATAGAGAGACCCCATCTCTACTACAAATACGAAAAATTAGCTGAGTGTGGTGGCATACACCTGTATTCTCAGCTACTTGGGAGGCTGAGGTAGGAGGATCGCTTGAGCTCAGGAGGTCGAGGCTACAGTGAGCCATGATCATGCCACTGCAACAGAGCAAGACCCTGTCTCAAAAAATAAATAAATAAATAAATAAATAAATGAACTGTGAGATAATCAATTTCAGTTAAGTTACTAGGTTTGCAGTAATTTGTTGCAGCAGCCACAGGAAACTGATACAGTGAGAGAGTTGGTAAAGGGTGGGTCATAGGACCAGGGTTAGATAGGGAAAAGCATGCATAAGGAAGCATTGCTGTAATAGAGGAATTGGAGGTATTTATGTGGTACTGGGAATAAAAGGGAAAAGAACGAGAAATTCTCTTGAAAATTCTGTGGATGGAGAGATGGTTGTGGTTAGAAAGAGTTTGAAATTCAGAGTGGAGCCATACTGCACAGTGGTGATACCCCATGTGGCTCTCTTAACTAAGCATGCTCTGAAGTGGAGCTGAGGAGAGGGAGCAACTGAGAGACTAGGATCTGGGTGGGTTATCCACACGAACATTGCAACCACCCAGGATAATGGCAGCACTTGTGGCAAGGGGGAAGATTGTGAATCAGCTGCCAAAGTCCTCAAGGAATCAGGAGGAAGTGAAGGAAGATAAAGCAGCGGGTGCAGGGTGGGTGGGGGTGGTCTTAAAGGGAGTATGGAGAGGGTTCAGGATGGTAGAGCCAGAAAGCAGGAGCCTCAAAGGAACCTGCATAAAATTTTATTCAATACGGATGAATCATGGTTGGGAGAGATACTGGAGCAAAAAAAAAAATCCCCACCCTATCATCTGAATCCAAGGCACATGCGATGTTGGCAAGTGAGCAGCTTGTACTCAAGGAATCTCCTGGGGCAGGGTGATTACTTCCTTGGGAAAAATCCAGGCACTTCCTGAAAAATCCAGGAAATAAAGAGCACATTCATTAAGTGATTGAGGGTGGAGGAGTATTGGTTAACATGTAATGTGATATACAAGTTAATGTAATGCACAGCAGCACTTAAAAACTCTGACCAGCTCATGTTAAGCTTGATGATGTAGTGATAACACTGCAGTTTCTGGATGTCGCATGTGTGCCAGCTGGTAGGAGTGCTGCAGCATGGCTCACCATTATCCGGCTCCTGGGCTTCCTGGAGAAAGATGAGCTGTATAGCTCCCTCAGTGATTTTAGTAATGGGCTAATTGTAGTTAGATTGTAAATATTAAATTTTAGAAACCTTTAATAACTGATTTACCAAGTTACTGTTAAGTAATTTTAGGAGTATATAAAAATGAAGGTCTGTGGAATTACTTGTCAGCTTCTTGTCTCTTAGAATTAAAGCAAGGACCTGCAGTAGGGAAACAATTTGAAGACTCTCAGGGGGTCTTTTGTAATTCACAAGAATTCTACAGACTGATAGTCTCTCATTAATTTTCATTCTGTTGCTTTGCCAGTTAATGAGTTACAAGTCACAAAATTGTATTTTGCCTATTCCTCATTCCTCCATCTTGTCCACAAATATGTCATGAGAGACTTGGTTAAGGTTTCCCTAGGCACCGCCGGCTTAAGCCAATGTATTAATAACAACTAATATTTATTAAGCACTTTACACAGATAATTCTCAATTAATCTTCTGAACGCCCCTATTAGGAAGGTAGTTTGACTATCTCCATCTTATGGATGAATAAAACTTGTGCACATCAGAACTAATAAGCAGAGGAGCAGGGATTCAGTCCCAGGCAGAAGGACTCCAGAAACCTGTAGCCCATGCTGCTGAATAGCTAAGTTAATAGCTAATAGTTAAGTTAACAGGTTTGTCCACAAATCTAAGGGAGTAAAAATGAGTCTGTGGGTCTTCACAACACTGACAGAAAAAAAGGCGCTCTGTTCTCTTAAGCTCAAGGGCACCCAATTTGAGCTTCATGAGCCAGTGCTGATTGCTCCATTGTCTGCAGCTTGGCTCAGCAGCTGCGTAGCTCCTTGGGCTGTGGTGGCTCCTGCAGTCTCTGCCTGTGCTTTTTCTCTCCCTGCAGTGTGGTTGGCATCCTGATCCTTGTGTGCCCCAAGGCCAGGGCACTGGTACTGACACCCCCATTCTGCAAGACTCCTGCAGCACCTCCTCTGAGCTGGGAGTGGGGCACCCTTCTGGGTTCACATGGTCTCTTCTTCACAGAGGGAGTTGCTCTTATGTTCCTTTCCTCCAGGGCTAAGGTTTGTCTTGCCTTCCCTGCCACTTCCACTTCTAGTTGCCAGCAGAGGTGTCAGAGTCCTGGTATTGGGAAGTGGTTGACTCGCGGGTTGGTAAAAAGAATTTACCAAGAGCAGAATCGGTTTGAAAAGGAAAGTTACTAGAAAGGAAGAACGCTGCAAGAGGGTGCAGTAGAGTGCTTCTACAAGAGGACTGAATACACCGCAGTGGATTTTTCCTTAGTGGTATTTATGGACCTTAAGGCAGGAGCTTAGGGTTGTAAAATGAGTTTCAGCATGACATTCCAGAGATGTATAGAAATTTTAGTTACTTTTAATAAAAGTTGAAAGAGGCCTGGAACCACATGCCGACTTTAGAAACTAGGCAAGTTTAATTACTTCTAAATTCCAAGATAAGGAGTTTTGCCTCTGGATGGTCTGTTTGATGGTCACCAGGTGGTCTTTGTTCCCTTCTAAATTCCTCAGATAAGGAGTTTTGTCTCCAGATGATCTGTCTGATGGTCACCAGGTGGTCTTGGCTCATCTTACTAGTGTCCCTCTTGTCCCTGACTTTCTCAGTTCCTATTTCTCTTTGCTCTTTACCCCACACTTAGATTCATCCGTCCTCTCTCTGGGGACCCTTGTAATTATACAGATACAAGATTTGTTCTATATATTCTTTCCTTATCAGTCTAGTAACCTAATTTGCACCAGACATATGGCCAACCAGTTTACACTTATTCTTATTATGACTCCGTACTACTTCCTAGCCATTCGGACTTTCTTTCCTAAGCCTTCCCAAATCATTTATTTACAGTTTATAGGATAAATGGCTGCAGTTTATAGGATTTCCAGTTTTGACAAAAATTAAATCAATATTTACCTATTTTCAGGCCTCCAGCCAGGGTGTGAATCAAGGACTTCACCTGCAGGTGTTGCCCACTTTCTGGGATGTCATTCATTAAGGTCCAAGACTTAACCCTCTCTAGAGAAGGTAGTGTTATAGGTAGTTAGGTATGAGTGGGGCAGGAGAGGGCTCTCTCCCTCACCCACTAGAAATATCGGGCGGTGGTTGGGCAATTATTGCATTGCCTCTCTAAAAATGATAATTCAGCAGCACCAGGGAGAGGCCATTTCCTGATGGTCTACATCTGTTAACCTCAAAATGTTAATTGAATGCAGTCCCAGGGAGAAGCAACTTCCTGGGCATCCTGTTAAGAGACAAAAATGGTGAAGTATAATCTTCTGGGGGCACACTCCACTGAAAAGGGGAAGAAAGCTTCAGATGGGGATGCGTATAGCTCCCTAAACACACAGCGTGTGCTCCATTCCAGAGGGTAAAGAAAACCCTGGGCATGCAGAAAGCCCACCTTAGAGAAAGAAATGTGAACCCCCCACATTTGAGACAGGTCTCAGTGAATTTAGAGTTTATTTTGGCAAGGTTGAGGACACATGCCCGTGACAGCCTCAGGAGGTCCTGATGACATGTGCCCAAGGTGGTTAGCACACAGTTTGGTTTTATCCATTTTAGGGAGACGTGAGACATCAGTCAACATATGTAAGATGAATATTGGTTCCTTCTGGAAAGACGGGACAATTTGAAGTGGGAAGGGGGCTTCCAGGTTGTAGGTAGATAAGAGACAAATAGTTGCATTATTTTGAGTTTCTGATTAGCCTCTTCAGAGGAGACAATCAGATATGCATTTATCTCAGTGAGCAGAGGGTGACTTTGAATAGAATGGGAGGCAGATGTGTCCGAAGCAATTCCCAGCTTGACATTTCTCTTTAGCTTAGTGATCTGGGGAGCCCAAGATATTTTCCTTTCACAGAGGTGAGCTTATAGAAGTCCTAGGATTATGGCTAAATGGGACACTTGACCTTCTCTCTTTAACTTTCATGTGCCTGCATGGGCCAAGTGCACCTTCCTGTTTCTCATATTCTAAGGCCTTTTACAACCAACTCAATCCTGCTCTGAAACTTGCCTTGGTCTCTTTTTCTGCTTTATGCCCCTCAGTCAAATTCTTTCTCCTGAGGAGGCAAGGGCTGAAATTACTGTGGACCCAAACAGATGCGCTGCCAATAACTTGGGGTAACTCAGATCTCTTCCACCGGTAGGAGTAGAAGTTATTTGACAATCTTCTCACCTACCCCAAGGTCCCAATCCATCTTAACAATGTGTATTCTCTCCTTGTTGGGTCTGAAGACCATTCTTCTTGACAGGTTAGACTACAGTAGAATGAGCGTGGAGAGCTAGGAGTCTGATAATCCAGCAGCACTACTTTCGCACTTGAGACAGATCATTTGCACGTAACCCCTGGAGGCTACCTAAATTAATGATTTTAGTTTTCAGCTGAGATAATTTATAATACAGAACTATTATCCAGTTTTCCTGACCCCTAGTCTGCATACTTGTCATTTTTAAATTGTGTTTTGCTAACATGTTCTCAAACTGAATAAATGTGGATCAACCACATTAGATATATTTGGTACTTGAGATCTTTAAAGTGTTTTCTAGTTCTTTTGTATTTAAAAAGCTTTCTTGGGGATACTATATTAGCTATACCAGGGAACATGGTCCCATTGTTTGAGCTTATAAGGTAAATTGATGGGCTAGCCCTTACTTTGGTCTGAATATTTGTCCTCCATATTCATGTGTTAAAATCATAACCCCCCACGCTGATGGTATTGAAAGGTGGAGTGTGTTGGGAGGTGACTAGGTCATGGGGGCAGTGTCCACTTGAATAGGATCAGTGCCCTTAAAAAAGAGGCCCAAGAGAGCTAGTGAAACCACATGAAGACACCAGGAAAGGCAGCAGCTATGAGAAAGTGAGCCCTCACCAGACACTGGATCTGACAGCACCTTCATCTTGGACTTCTCAGCCTCCAGAACTGTTGTTTATAATATAAATTTCTGTTGTTTATAAGCCATCCAGACTGTAGTATTTTATTACAGCAGCCCCAAAAGACTAATATGAACCCCTAAACTCCATTCTTTACAATTCAGCTTGAAATTAAAAACATAGATACATACAGATATAATATTGTCTTAGTTTATTCTAAAATCATGTACCTTAAAAACGGGGTCATCCACAAAACACTCCTATAAGCAGATGGGAGTGGCAACGGCTCTTCAGTTGGTGTGCCTTGGGATCGATATAAAACATGGATAGCACTGTGGGAGGCTAAGGCAGGAGGACTGCTTGAGCAAATAAGAACATTGTCAAATCTACCTTTTCTTTGCAATTAATGGGTGAAAGTTCCATTATAGCAATTCTTATTCTTCAATATTTATTGGCTCTTCAAATAATGTAAGAGAATAATTGATTAGATTTAAACATAAGCTAAAGATGATTTGACTTTGGATTGCTGTGGCAGACGGAATTTTAATATGGTCCCTATGATCTCCAGCTCTGGAGATCTCCTGTGATTATGTTACCTTACCTGGCAGAAAGGATTTTTCAGATGCAATTCAGGGTACCAGCCAGTTGACCTTAAGATAGATTATCTGTGTGGGCCTGACCTAATCCCATGAGCTCTTTAAAAGCAGAAACTTTCCTCTGGCAGGCTGCAGAAGAGGAAGTCAGAGAGATTTGAAGGATGAAAGGAATTTGGTGTGAGGATATTCTCTGTTGATGAGACGGAGGGAGTCACGTGGCTGGCGAGGACCTGAGAGCAGCCTCTAGGGGCTGACAGCCAGCAAGACAATGAGGAACTCAGTCCGACAACCACAATGAAATGAATCCTGCCGATGACCTGAGGGAGCTGAGAAGAGATCTTTGGCTAGTCATGGCTGTAGATGAGAACATGGATAGCTAACATCCCTTTTTTTTTTTTTTTTGAGACAGGGTTTTGTTCTATTACCCAGGTTGGAGTGCAGTGGCACAATCATGGCTCACTGTAAGCTCTGGTATCTCAAACTCAAGCCATCTTCCTGCCTCAACCTGCAGAGTAGCTGAGACCATAGGTGTGTGCCACCACACGCAGCTAATTTTTTAGTTTTAGTAGAGATGAGGTCTCACTAGGTTGCCCAGGCTGGTCTTGAACTCCTGGGCTCAAGCAATCTTTCCACCTTGGCCTCCCACATTGCTGGGATTACAGGCATGAGCCACCACCTCCAGCCTAGCAGGCGTCTTGATTTCAGCCTTATGAGACCCTGAGCAGGGGACCCAGCTAAAATGTGCTGGGTCCATTGACCCCTGGAAATAGTGAGATCATAAATTTGTGTTGTTGTAAGTTACTAAGTTTGTGGTTAAGTTGTGTGTTGTAAGTTAGTAAGTTTGGTACATATCAATAGGAAATGAACACGATAGTGTTCTAGGATTTTCCCTAAAATTAATTGAGTTTTACTTTAGTTCTCTGAGCCCACTAAATGGATAAGGTGTCCTTAAAGTGTGATTCAGTGACTGTAGAAAGTGAACTTGGGATTTGAAGTTGAGGTGAAAAACCTGTAACAAACTCTGTCACTGTTGGAAGAGGATAGTGATTATCTGCATGGCAGATAATGTCAACTACACATTGGAATCTGGACTCTACCACCTTGCTACTTGTGGGGACATTGGTTAAATTACTTAAGTACTCTTCAAAAGTGGGTTACAAATTTTTACCTTGTATACTTGGTGTGCAGTTTTAGTGAAATGCCAAGTGTTTAGCATAGTGCTTGATATACAATTCATATCTAATAAGTAGTTACAATTATTATTGTTTTAATATAAAATGGAAAGGCTGTGAGGATGTTAAAGGACAATTGACACGAAGAAGGAGAAAAAAAGCAAAGCATGTACAGAGGAAAATGCATCTAAATGTAATCTTTTGCTGTGGGTCACACAGCCATCACAGATATTCAGCAGCTCGATTTTATTCATGGGAAGGCCTTCACAGAGCCTGCAGATACAGCAAGTGGCCTTTTTTTTTTTTTTTTGGTAGTGAAATAGATTGCATCCCCAGGTTGTGTGTCAGTCACCCAAGGCCTATTCAGAATCTGTTCCTGTTTGAAATTTAATGCTCTGTCTATCTCCCTGAACTCGAGGCCACTCAAGAGTGAAGCTGGAACTCCACATGATCAAAAAGTGGAGTGCATAGAAGAAAAGGAAAATGAGTCACATGATGTGTCTTTCAAACCTGATTTCTCTGGCAGTCCTTCAGGGCTGGGAAGAATGAATGCTCAATTTTGCAAGGCTTTGGGTGTCCTCACTAACAGTGAAAACAGTCTATATATTTATATGGGACTTCAGAAATGCAAAACAAAGGAGAAGAAACAAAGACTTGTTTACTTATAGATTTTCTTGCCCTAAATTTAATCGGCCCAATATATTCTACCGTGTGAAACATTAAAACAGGTAAAAACATGGTAAGTTAAATCCATTAATACTTTATGTGTATGTATTTCTAAATATAATTTGGTTATGAAATAGAGAGGTTTGAATGAGATTTAGTAAGTTTAGTGTTAAATTTCAAATATAGTGTGTAGTGTGTGTGTGTGTGTGTGTGTGCGCTTTTCCTAAAAACACTCTATGGTGTTCAATTATCCTTTTCTGGTCTTCAGAGACATTCACTTTGCTTCAAGGGTATCTATACTATGGGGCATATCCACAGGGATATTAAGTCTTTTTTTTCCTCTAACATCAACAAACCTAGAAAACTGTAACTGTAAAATTTTCATCTTATACAAGATATTTTATTACTTGGTGTTCTCTTTAAATAACAAACTAACAAAAGACGTTAAGAACTGAGTAACCCTCAAGGTCTAGTTCTTTTTTATCTCTCCATATTTTTTTCTTATTTATTTATTTCAACTTTCATTTTAGATTCAGTGGGTACATGTGCAGGTGTGTTACCTGAATATATTGCGTGGTCCTGAGGTTTGAGGTATGAATGATCCCGTCACCCAGGTGCTGAGCAGAGTACCCAGTAGTTACTTTTTGAACCCTCTCTTCCACCCCAAGTAGTCCCCAGTTTCTACTGTTGGCATCTTTATGAAGGTCTAGTTCTTATCTTATTATTTTTGTATGTTCCCATGGCATCATCTAGGGTCAGACACATGGTTGTGGCCAATAAATATTTGTGGAAGGCGTAACATATTTTAGATTCTATTCTCTGAGAAGCAGACTGGCCTGGTGGTGGAAGAACTGGACGGAGTGTCAAAGCCTGACTGCCACCATCATGTAGCCTTGGCAGAGTCACTTTCCCTCTGGGCTGTTGTTTTCTTGTGTGAAAAACAAGATGGTTGATCTGTTCCCTTTCAGCTCTGACATACACGATTCTAATAAAGCAAGGAGAATTCACGGAGGTGGGACAACAATGCTTTCTATGAATATGCGAGAGGATAAGTAGCTGTACAACAAGACAGGCTTTGGGTGTGTTTGTGTGTAGAGAGTGCTTTCAGTTGGACTTTCAACATTTTTGACAAATTCTGCTTCAGAGATGTCAGAGATTTATTGAAAGCAATCCATTTTTAAATGTCCCTTTTATTCTTGAAAGGGCGATCTATTGTCCATCAGCAATCACTTTACAGGCCGTGGCATATAGGGCACCTATATTTCCATAAGTGTGTGTGTGTGTGTTTGCATGTGTTCTATCTCTATTAGTGTTGTTAAAATAATCGCTGAGGGAATAATTGCAATCAAACTTCTATGGCAATAATTCATTCACAGAGCCTGACTTTTGTGTTTTGTGTCTGAAAAGGAGTGATGTGGGAGAGTGGAAAGGACTCCTATTTCCAGCTGCTTTTGTCCTTAGGTATAAAGCATAACAGGTTTCAAGAACAAAGGAGAAATGTGAAGGGTGAGAGTAAAAGGAATGACTCTTTGAAAACTAATGGCAAGCTATAAAAATAAGTTACTAAAAGACAGAGCATCTTTTGAAACAGAGCAAGCTTTGATTCTGACAGCGCCGGCTCTTGCTAGAAAAGCCACAGAGAAATGAGAACCTTGACTATTTCAGCCCTCAGACACCTACCCCAGAAAATCCTGCTGGAACCAATTACCAGGCATTTTAGAAACTTCTGCTATAGGCTCTGCCAAATATGCCATCTGCTTAGACATACCTATGTAACACTGACCTATTGGTTTTCTGACCTGCACAGGTTCTGGTAGGAGGCAGCTGCCTAATATAGTCTACTTGCCCCATGCCCTGAGTTTGTCTTGCAGTGAGATGGTTTAGATAGCTAATGGGATAGACAGACTGCAGTGCATCCTGCTAATGAGGTCACGCAAGCTGCCAGCCCTCCAGTCTCTCTTGGGTAATGAGCCGCTGGGAAATGCATTGAATGGATCCACCTTTAAGGAAGACACAAACAAATACATCATTTATTTACCACGGTGGCTTATACCTGACCATGGAGAAAAGCTATCAAAATGAAATATTATAAAACATGATTCTGTGAAACAGAACTGCAATTTTCATGTTATTTGGAATCAGGTCACTGGAAAGACAGCTTAAGTTGCTTCTTAGACAAATGGTCTGAATGCAAAAGGGCTTTAGACTCTTGGACGCTCCAATCTCAGATCCTTCCTCCACTGGACACATTGATGATTTTAGAGCTTTGTGTTTGCTGAGGAAGATGAGAATGACTCCTTTGAGAAATTCTGAAGCAGGGAAGAGTGGTGAAAAGTACTTTGGGGAAGGAAGCAGGAGACTTGGGTGGGCCTCCTGATCTAGTCACAGCCCAGTTATCTGCAGTCAGTTTCTTAACCTCTGTGCATCTCAGAATACTTATTTCCAAAACAAAGGTGGGAGTACATTTTCTGTCCACCTCATAGAGTTCTGAAAATTGAAAAGATATATATAAAAGTCTTTGAACATTCTTTCCTACAACACTTTAAAGTACAAGGCAAGCATGGAATATTGTTAATACTATAAAGTCATTTGGGTATTTTACATTTTTGTATTGCTCAGTGAAAGATTCTTCCTAGAAATAATATCTAGACTCTAATATCAGCACTCAGAGAGAAAGTGTTGGCATTAATGCAAACTCAGATGAAACAAAACCATTTTGTTCTTACTCCAAACTTTCAGATGGCTGAGGCTCATGCTCTCTTGAGCACCTGTGTGGGGCATTCACTGTATTCAGTGCTGCTCAGGGGACATTTAATGCTTTTCCTTCAAATGTCCGCATTTTGGACATTGACTTTGGAAACATAGCTGGCAAGCGTTCTTTTAAATCCCAGCCAGTAAGTTAATAGAAACATACTCTAGGCTTTTAGGATTTCCTGGTATTATAATAATTGTCCTTTATTTGCAGTCTGATCTCATAAAGCATATTTTCTTTTTCAAAACTACCCACCCAGTTTCCAAAACCTAATCTGGAGTGTCACAAATGTGCATTTCAAATAGAGATTTTTGGAGGGAGTAGGATAAAATATGTAGTATTATATCTTAACACATTTTTAAGCCATGAAACATTTGCAAAATGCTTAGATCCCTGTGAACTAAATTAAATTTTCCCATGTGCTTAATTCATGAACTAAATGTAGAAATTCTGACTTGGAACACTGAGTGAAATAAAAGTACCAGGCTTGGTTTGAGAACATTAACACTTGAGTGATAGAAAACAAAAACTACAACTGTTTCAGAAGAACTGCATCATCTTTGAAGATAATTTTCTTGAAACCAGGATTTTAATTTTTCTTACCAATAATTGAAAATGTCTTACCTTATGACAATAGAAAATAAGCATATGTAATTTCAAAGCCACGTGCTTGAACATATGAGAAAAAAAGTTGTTTGTGTTTTATTACAGATTCTTAGGTTGGGTGTAATCAACATTTGTTTTATTGACACTTTAGAAGTTTAATTGCTTGCTATAGTCACTCTCCAAAGAATAAGCAATTGACTTTCTGTATTATTAAAATAGCTAAGCTACACCCCAGCTTTGTCATCTTTTCTTGCCAATATGCTTAATAACATTTCTCCCGAAAGGAACATTTGCATACTCTTGGTGTGTAAAATACAGGAATTGGCTTATAAAGCTATAATTGAGGGAAAATATTGCTTTGCCCACCTCCTTTGGAAGGCCCCCATTTGAGTGTAAGTTGCATTATTCTCCAGAATTATCCCCCAAACCCCCTCTGTGCCATCTGGAAAGTAGGAAGCCCTGCTTTCCAATATGTGCACTGATGAATGTCGATTCTTGGAAATTATCAGAGTCTCAGATAATTACAGGAGTCCTCTCTTGGCCCCTTTGTTCATTTGAAAAGCAGAGCTTAGTGGTAACTTCCAGGGCCCAAGTGGCTCCCAACATCTCACAGGCACACGCTCCCTAGCGCTAGGCCGCACCAAAGAAGGACAAAGTCGCCCATAGAGGCGTAGAATGAGAAATCAGAGTATGATTTCTCATTTTACAAGTTTATAGGTTATGTATTAGTAAGATCTTCTTACTAACAAGATCTTCTTTTAGGTGTCCTGTTAATGTTTAGGCCACCTACATATTTAAGAAGATAAGAGATCTAGGTTTAGAACCACAGAGCTGGGGGGAAGCTTGGAGATTATGAAGTCCAACACCTTATTTTAAACAAGGTAACCGAGGCCCAAATAAATTAGATGGCTGCTCAAGGCCACAGAGAAGACATGTAGTGTGGGCTCTTTTTTTGTTTTCTCCGTATAGTTAACATTTCCTATCTTGGGGATCTGATTCACAAGATTCCACAAAAGAGGGAGGATATTCTATTTAAAACGCATCAGCGAGCCAAACAACCCCCCAATCTAGCTGAAACTCCTTGTTTATGTGTGAATGGGAGCATAATACGTGTGTTTCCACGGTTTTCTTTCTGCTTACAGAGACTGGAGGTGGGAATATGGGGAGGAAGTGACTATGCCTCAGAATTTATTTTATTTTATTTTATTTTTTTGAGACGGGATCTTGCTCTGTCACTGAGGCTGGAGTGCAATGGTGCGATCTCGGCTCACTGCAGCCTCTGCCTCCAGGGTTCAAGTGATTCTCCTGCCTCAGCCTCCCGAGTAGCCGAGACTACAGGCCTGTGGTGCCATGCCTGGCTCCTTTTTGTATTTTTAGTGGAGACGAGGTTTCATCATGTTGGCCAGGCTGGTCTCGAACTTCTGACCTCAAGTGATCCACCCACCTCGGTCTCCCAAAATGCTGGGATTACAGGCATGAGTCACTGCACCTGGCCTGCCTCAGAATTTGTATGTGCATCATCAGCATCATGTAGGGCATGAAATTCTCTACCAAGAGCCTTTATTATAACTTGAGGATCAATGAACAATATGTAAGTATAGATAGCCAGCAGGTTAAGTTTCCAAATGATTTTGAGATCCTGTTTTGCAACTTCTATTTATAGCTTCCGTTCATGTATTAGAACATTGCTATACCATTCCTAACACTGCTATACAGCTTTGCATTTATATAGCTCAACTGGATCTTATTACTTACTCTTTATAAATAGGAACACATAATTGGCAACAGATTAGCACTTATGGTAACTATAGCAATAATTCAATAAAGTCAGTAGAAAATATGCATCTATACAGTTTAAAAGGTCAAAGTAAGAGTTGGTGTTCAAATCACCTATTATGCTGTCATTGTAATGTCACTGTTTTCCATGTTTGCACATCTTGGATTGCGCCCTGGAACAAAACAAAATAACCCAGAATTTGTTTCTTTGGAGTGTATTCTTTTTTCACTCTCTTTGTACCTCAAATGATCAGAAAATAACCAATCGACCTTTCTCAGGGAATAACTTTTTAAAGATGTGTTAGTGTCCCATAGAAGTACCATGATGCTAACAACCTACCCTTCTTTTACACCTCTCTTTCGCATACAAATAATGTAACATTATGTAAGTTGCTTTGAATACTGATGCTTATTTTCCAAGTGCATCTAGTTCCTGTAAGCCGGCACCAGTTCATTTATTTTGTAGCCTTTCTTTTTCTAATGCTAACAATAAGACTAATAATAAATTTGAATAATAAAATATTTTGGAAGACCTCAGAGAAATCACTTTAGACTAAAGATAACTGCCTAATTGCTAGTCTTAACATAAGGTCCCTACTGTGGCTAAATTGTGAATAAACAGATTGCATACGTACCTTGGTTTTCAAAAATCAGCTTTAATGAGTTTTTTTTTTTTCCAAAAACTATAATACTCTGACCAACTTCCTAAGAAATTATGTTGTTGGGTTAAAGACACATACATATCCAATTAGAAAGTCTTGCAATAGATATTTTTAAAAAATACACTATATATGCAAAACCATTCTAATTGCCATGAACACTTTTGTGAATACCACTAAGAACTTTCATTATTGAAGTGCCTCGACAGATTCATATTTATAAATAATTCATATACTCTCTCCCTCTCTCTCTGTTCATGTGTGCATGTGCCCGTTTGTGTGTGTGTATACATGTATACAACATTTTTTTTTCTATTGCAGGAGCCTATATGGAGAGGATAATTTGATCTGATATATTCTTATTGCACAGTGATTAATTTATGAAGAAATCAGTAAACCAAAAATAGTCTGTCTTGAACAGCTGTCTGAACAGATGGAAGAAATATGAGAGAATGCTCTGCTGGTGCTTGTGGGGCTGAAGGGAAGGAGAAAGAATAGGGAAGAGAGATAGTCCTACCCTGGAAGAAATTTATATCTTTTTCTAGTAGGCATTCTGCGATTCTCTCGTTACTGCCTCCTGTTTCCCCAAAGCAAACAACTCTTTTAACCCCTCTTTCCTCTCTTCTTGGATTAGAATGTTTATTATGATAAAGCTGTATTTTTCAACTGTAGGTGTAAAAGCACATCACAATAATTTAAAGCTATATAAGACATACTTATTTAAGACTTAGAAAGAAGGTTTTGGGTGCTGGTTGCTCCCTTATCTTCATAGTTTCTTTGTCTTCATTTAAAGAAGAAATGTTGTTTCATGCTCTAGAGATGTCAGTGAAGGGGATGAGGTGGTGATACTGTGTATAAGGCATTATTGTACATTTCCAGCTTCTTGGTGAAATTGACTATGACAGGGTTGAAATTCTCAGGATGCTTAGAATTTCATCTGACATAGACTTAATCCACAAGATGAAAACAAAGGTGGCTTCTGGGTGGAAAGGAAGTGAAGACGAGCGATAAATCACATTTAGGTTCAATAATTATGATGGAGAATAAATTCACTTGCAAGGTTTGGATTTATCTAAACTACTTGAAAATTTTGACCATCAGCTATTAGAAAGAACTATAGCTAGTCAGTTCCCCCAGTTTTGGATCTTAACCTTTCATATGACAATGTATTGTGATAAGTGGGATTTGCAAGAAATGTGCTTCTACATCTGGCTTATTGTATATTCGTTACTTTTAAATAATTGGTGAAATGTACTTCTACCCCTCAATTGAAACACAGTAAATATATTCCACATTTGAAATGGAAGGGCTCACACAAGTTCTAAGAAAACAAATCCTGGATCATTTCTAAAAGGTGATAACAACAACATTATGTGATCATTATAGTCATTTATAAATATAAGTATGATAAATGCAACAGCAGCCTGCCTGAACTTAGGACTCTTGGATTTTATTAATGAGGACAGTGGTTCACTGCAGCACTTAGAAGAATGTAGGCTCTGCTTGGTTGTGACCTCTTAATTGATTGGCAAACCTAAACAAAGTTAATCTACATAATATCTTCTTACATAATTATTTCATTTTATTTTATTTTTGAGATGGATTTTCATTCTGTGGTCCAGGCTGGAGTGCAGTGGCATGATCTTGGCTCACTGCAACCTCCACCTGCCTGGTTCAAGCGATTCTTCTGCCTCAGCCTCCCGAGTAACTAGGATTACAGGCATGCACCACTACACTTGGCTAATTTTTGTAGTTTTAGTAGAGACAGGGTTTCACCATGATGACCAGGCTGGTCTTGAACTCCTGACCTCAGGTGATCCACCCGCCTCAGCCTCCCAAAGTGTGGGATGACAGGTGTGAGCCACCGCTCCCGGCTTTTTACATAATAATTTTAAAACCACTTACTTGCTTCTCATATTAAGTCACTGATTATTGACTTCAACATATAACAGGATGTGGAATCATTTAAATGATTTTCCATTAGGTATCATTAGCAACATATGGAGTGCTTGAGTTCATCCGGAAACATTATACTCTAAAGAGGATCTGGATGCCATAGCTGCCAGAGTACACTTCCAAATGATATTCAGACTTGTTTTTTTGTGATGTGTTTGTCACTTTATCTATTCACATGAGTGCATCATTTTTCTTTGTATTACTGTAGTAATTTCATATACTAGTTTGGCTCAAGCTTTATTGTAACTAGCATGTAATAATATAACTTACAGAACATTATAACACAGTAAAAATTGTAGACATTGCACTTGAGAATAATTAAAATGAATGGAAAGTATGAGTCTAGATTTTGTGTATTTTGGAAGGCCCTAGAAAGAAAAGTGTTCTATTTTTT
Source organism: Mandrillus leucophaeus (assembly GCF_000951045.1). NCBI lineage: Eukaryota > Metazoa > Chordata > Mammalia > Primates > Cercopithecidae > Mandrillus > Mandrillus leucophaeus. The sequence goes on from NW_012103144.1 coordinate 66,187, forward strand.
TCATAGTCGGAAAGCCAAATCAATTCCTAACCTACACATTAGAATCTGCAGTGCTAAAACTCCGGAATACTGACGGTGCTGAGAACAAGGACCACAGCATATATACACAGATGAGAATGGAGAGGCCGAGTGTCTTGTCCTCAAGCAAGTGGATACTTTCTGTCCCCCTGGGTCCAAAATATGAAGTTGTCCTTGGTCTTGTTTTAGGTTATTCCATTCAATCTCTGTGTGCTGAGGCAAGTGGATGAAAAGATGATGGGTTAAGTCCTTGCTTGGAATCATCACTATTCTTGTACTACCATTCCAAACTTGAGCAATGAGGACCTCACGAGAATAGAAGAAGCCATATTGCATTAGGAAAATTAAATGGTTTTACTTTAATGGGATGTTACAACTGCAAATTGTATTGTTTTATTCAGTTGGCAAATGCTTTGCGCACTGTGAAAACAAGAAGGGTGTATAGACACCTTAATTAGAACCATGTATGCCTTCATTACTGAAGGTCATGCCAGCTCTCAGCTCTGGGTTGGCCTTAGACCCTGCTCTGCCACAGGAAGTGCTTACTGTGGCTCCGAGGCGAGGCTCTTCTGAGTGCTCTGTGCCAATTCAGTCCTCACAGCAGTCTTAGGAGGATGTGCTGCTGTGATCCCTGTTACACATACGGGAAAACTGAGGCACACAGGAGTAATGTCCTTGCCAAAAGCCACGTTGCTAGCAAGAATTGAAGCCAGGTTTGGATCCAGGCTGTCAGGCTCCAGAGTTCAGATTCTTAATTCCTTACTACACTGTGCAGTCTCTCATGTGCCCAGTTAGTCCCATAAGATTAAAACAAACAATAAAGGCTTTCCACGTGAAACATGAGAGAGAATTGATGTCAAATCCACTCCGATACTAAAATTGTAAGGTTAATAAGAAGCATTTAGAATGGTACAGAATCTTCTGAGAAATGCCACAGTCCCTGTCCCCAGTCACATTCTCTACAGATGACGCTCTCCTGTTCCTGTGATGGCCCCCAGACATGGTCTTTTCAGATACTCAGTGTGTCCAACTTAAATCTCCAACCTTTCATCTTAAAACAGTTCTCATCATGAAGAAATAGGCAGTGGTTTCTAAGGGGCTTCGTGTTCCAGCTCCAGTTACATTTTTAATTTTAATTAAAAAAATTCAAGTGGTAATTCAAGTAGGCCAAAAAACAAAAGCTTTGGAACAATATGTGTCTTTTTTCTCCTCCTATTTTTGCCCCTCTGCCAAGTTCACATCCTCTCTTGCCCAATCACTGGGGTTAGTTGCAATATATTTTCTTTCAGAGCTTTTTATGCACATCCAAGCAACTGATTGATTGTTACTGTATGTCAATTTTAAAAATAAAAAGTAGCAAATAAAAAGACTACTACATTTTGCCTTTTTCACTTACAGTAAATATTGAGTAGTTCTTTCCATGTTAGTATATATAAACTTTCCTTCTTAAAATTGTACTATGTATCTCGTTTGTTTGTTTGTAGAGACATCACCCAGGCTGGAGTGCAGTGGTGAGATCATAACTTCCTGTGACCTCAAACTCCGGGGCTCAAGTGAGCTTCCACCTCAGCCTCCTGAGTAGTTGAAATTACAGGCCTTAGCCAGCATGTCTGGGTAAAAATTATAATATCTGTCTCTCTGTCTAGCTATACATTCATACAGCTTCCCAGTATTCTATTGTATGGAAATACAGTACCTTAATTTCCTTATTTGACATTTGCATTGCTTCTAACTTTTGTGTTACAAATAATAGTGAATGAATAATCTTGCACATCTATCATTTTGAAGGTGTAGAAATACATCTGTAGGATAAATTCCAAAAGTGAAGTTGCTGGGTCAAACACATATGCATTTTAAGTTTTGACAGATATTGCCAAATTGATACCGCATAGGACCAAAAGTATCTTTTTTTCTGTTTTTTTCCTGCCCATTTTTTACTCATGGCTGAGGTCCCTATTACAAAAGACAGATTAACAAGAGAAAAGCATACAAATTCATTTAATAAGTTTCAGGAGATACCAGAGCTTTCATAAAGATATGAAGACCCAAAGAAGGTAGACCTGAGTATCTTTATGCTAGGCTTGATGAAGAATGGACAGTTGTGGAGAAATATGATAAGGTAAAAAATAATATGATCTATTGATAATAAAGTGGGGAAATGTAGAAAGGCCTTTCCGTTCCTTTGTCTTTGGAGAAAAGGATGTTTCTTTCCTGTGGGTAGAGGGATGGCACCTCTCATATGAGGGTCTTGTGACCTGCTTTAGGGGAGAGGGGTGGGGGAAAGGTCAGAGTGACCTCCCTGCATCTGCTGTTTTATCAAACTCATTCAGCTTAAAATATTCAACACCAAGATGGCATATTTTGGGATGGCATGTCCAGAAAATTATTACTCTTCATGGAGAATGTACAAATTTGCATGTCCATTCACCTCTGATGCATGAGTGACTGTTTCCCCACCTCTCACCATACAGGGTATATTACTAAACATTTATGTTTTTGCCAGTATCTTAAATAAAAATTGATATATCAATTTAGGTTGCTCATCTTTTCAGGTTAACAGCTATTTGCATTTCCTTTTTTATGAACAGTCTGTTCAGATTTGTTGCTTATTTTTCCATTAGATTGATTTTTTTTTCTCTTCTCAGTTTGTGGGAACTCTTTGTATGTTAGCAAGATTAGCTTTGTGTATTATATAAGTGGCAAATACTTTTCTCAATGTGTTTGTCTTTGGACTTTGCTTACTATTATTTTGCTACATAATACAGATATGTTATTTCTGTATGTGTAAAATTAATCAATCTTTTATTTCATGGCACTATGGACTTATTTTAATGTAAAGCTTAAAAATGTGTAAAAAAGTACCTGTGCAGAATACACATAAAAATCATGGAGCTTAACCTGCTTCAATACATGATATATTTTGCCCAAAGAAATTGATTTCTGCACAGTGTGTGACTTGAAACTGCCAAGAAGGTTAATGCCCTAGGCCCTGGCTACAAAGTAGAATTTAAGCCTGTGGAGTTATATAGCTGCAGGATATTCATCATGGATTTTTTGGAAGGTGCCCCCTTTTCCCTGGGAGCCACTCTGCATTCTGGCTAAGCTGTCAGCCAAATGTTCATTTTGGGGAGCAAGAATTGTAGGAGAAAAAAATAATAGGCATCTTTGAGAGGAATCTGCCAGCAGAAATTGAATTGTATTTTCTTTAACCTTTGTGAGAGATTTCAAGTAGACAAGTTTTATTATTGAGAATCCGGGATTTCTCTCCAGATAATAATAACAAGTATAAAAAATGCTTTACACACATTTAAAATTTAATTCTCACAATAACTTTATGAGGTAAGTTCATTAGAATCTTCATTCTGTAAACAATATGGGACTTGGAAATGTTCAGTAACTTACCCAAGGTCATACAGCTAGCGAGGAACAAAGTTGAGAGTAAAAATCAAATCTCATCTCATTCCTAAAACCATGCTCTAAACGACAATCTTAGCTACCTCTTTAGTTATAAAAGGTCCAGCCTAGTTTTGCAAGACCCAGTTGCTTTCAACTGGGCACATCATTTAGCTTTGAGAAGAAAGCATAAATATTTCTGGATCCTCCAGTGATGACAAAATTCCCTGAGGTTTCTTTTTTTTTTTCTTCACTGGTTTCCAAATAGTAATAAAAATAGTTGCTGTGGAAGAATCATATCCAAATCTCAGTCACTGTGAGCTGCCTGAGATCAACTGCATCTTTATTCATCTTTGTATCCCAACACCTAGCGCAATGCCTGGCATATATAGCCAATAATGCCTGCAGAATGCATATATAAAAGAATAAATCCTCTCCTTATTACCTTCCTACTTTTCTAACTGACTTGGTTTTTAATTTTATTTGCCACCAGGAAATACATTTACATATTTCAAAATTCAAGGCACAAGGGGGGATGCGGTAAAAAGTCCAGCCCCCGCCCCGCTGCTTCTTCTAGCTACCCAGATCTTTTCTCCTTAGGTAATCATATTATCGGTTTCTTGTGTATTCTTTGAACATATTTAAGCAAAAATCAATATATATTCCATTAAACACAATTTAGTTATTGAAAAACACATATACATTTATTAAAAAGTTGCAAAGCTTGTTAATAAAAATATGAATCATGTTGAGAAGTAAAAAGGGAAAGAAAACTCTAGTATTGAAACAATCCATTGGGAACATTTTAGGAGTATTTTCTTCCATCTTATGGAATTACGAGGTACCCTTTGATTACTCTTTTCACTGCTGTTCCCTAACTCGAAGTCAAACTTAGATGTTAACAAGGAATGACTAAACATCACACCCCAGCAAGGTTTCAACTGGGTTGCTTTTAACTTTGGCCACTGCAGGAGAGGGAGCATCTTCTGGCGAGATGCAGGGCAACTAGGAAACAGTGACTTCTAGGGCCTGAAGAGAACACAGATGACACTGCTAAGGATTTTGCAGCAGGCATCTTGTGTGGCTCTTTTTGCAGAATCTATTAGCATCTGCAGATACTAAGTCTGGAGGAGGTATATTGAAACAGTTTGATGCAGATACTGAGAACACCATATAGTTAGCCTGTCAGTTTTCCATCTCATGTATGTATGTATGTATGTATGTATGTATGTATGTATGTATTTATTTATTTGTTTAGAGACAAGTTTTCACTCTATTGCCTAGGCTGGACTTGAGCTCCTGGGCTCAAATGATCCTTCTGCCTCAGCCTCCTGAGTAGCTGGGACTGCAGGCACAGGCCAACATACCTAGCTTAGCTTGTCAGTTTTGATAAAAGAAAATTCTGAGTCTAGGCAGAAGTGCATTTGTCAGTGGGGATACATGCTGGTGTGGAATGGAGAGGTGGGTCAGGGGTGAAGTTTGCACAATGACAGAAGCAGAGAATGTGGACAAAAATGGCATCTTTGACTTGTTTTTTTTTCAAGCTAAGGGATACTTTGAGCTATGGGCTTTAGTAGTACTCTAACAAAGAGATTGGTACTTTACACTCTACGTAAATATGTTGGAGTACTAAGTGCAATTACTGCGTGTGTGTTTGTATTTTGTGAATGTGTGTCTGTGTATATTTATATCCCTACATACAGACTTTTTAGTACACTTAATATTTTCCTTTACAAATAAGGTTCAAGAAATTCTCAACTCATAATTTTTTTTTAAAGATCTGGATTAAAAACCCATTCATATGTGGTTCAGAAAAGGGTCTGATCATGGGAATTTAAACACAATTATGGCAGCGTGGGCCCAAAGTGGACAGAGCAGGTAAGCACTATCCCGTATAAATTGGTGACTGAAGACAGTAGAGCACTGTCTGGGAGTGACACAAACCACACAGGCATTTATTCTCTAAGGTTTTGTCTGGTAAGTTTTCTTTCTTAACTTTCAGCTTCAATGAATTGAGACTAATATGTTCAGCAAAAGGAGTTAAGACATTCTCCTTATTGGAAGTCAAGTGTAGAAAATACCCATGAAGTAAATTCACAAGAAGACTGTTACAGAGTAATTGCTTTCAATCTCCTAACCCTTACCCTGCTCCCCTTGGTGCCTCTGTCTGCCACGTTAACTCATTAGCAAAGTGGTAAAGGCTGGGACGTCAGGACCTTACAAAGACCCCAGCACACTGAAAGTGCATGATAAATATTTGTTGAGTGAACATTGTATACATTTGCATTTTTAAAGAAATAGGACAGTGAAGATGAAATGCAGTCATCTCTCCAGTGACCTGACGTAAATAATGGTCTTTCTAGTTCGTCGTCACCACCCTTCATTACTGGTCCTTTGGTCCTTTGAAATGATGCCTTTTGGGGCTTCTAGCTTACCATTTTCAATTACTTCAAACTGTTCTAATTATCTCTGGCAGATTAGTATTTATAAGGAATAGATTTAATCACATTACCACCTGCATAAAAAGGTACTGTTTACCTTGGCATTCAAGTCTTCTCTGTCTCCATTGGTTCCATTTTCCCACTGTATGCCAGACTCATATATTATAGTGGAATTAGGCTGGACATCTCTCCATTTCTCAAGTACATATCACACTTTCCTATATCCATACCTGCTGCTCTTTGTACATGCCTAGTGAAATGCCGTAGTCTGTACCATATGAAATCTATCAACCCGTTTATGGTATCTCTCATCATGACTATCACTCTCCCCATCATGTGATCTCTTCCTCTTCTGCCTGATGTTACAACTTCTTATATACTCATTTCATTCTTCCATGCTTTCTTTAAATTGTTACTTTTATTTTAAATTAATGCATAATAATTATACATATTTATGGGGTAAAATGTGATGTTTCAATACATGTACACATTGTATAATAATCAAATCAGGGTAATTAGCATATCCATCACCTCAAACATTTATCATTTCTTCATAGTGGGAACATTAAATACTCTCTTCTAGCTATTTTGAGATCTACAATCCTTTTTGTTGGCTATAGTCATCCTACTGTATAATAGGACACCAGAACTTATTTCTTGTATCTAATTATAACTTCGTACCAGCTGACCAACTTGTCCTCATTCCGTTCTCCCCACTACCCTCCCCAGTCTCTGGCAACCATTGTTTACTACATCTGTAAGATCAACATTTTTAGATTCTGTATATGAATGAATTCTGTATATGAATATGTGGTACATTCTTTCTGTGTCTGGCTTATATCACTTAACATAAAGTCCTCCAAGTTCATCTATTTTGTCATAAATGACAGGATTTCATTCTTTTTTTATGGCTGAATAGTATTCCATTCTTTTTTATGGCTGAATAGTATTCCATTGTGTATATATACCCCATTTTCTTGTTCTATTTATCCAATCTAAATTGGATATTTAGATTGATTCCATAGCTTGGCTATTATGAATAGTGTAGCAATATACACATGAGAGTGCAAATATCTTCTTGATGCAGTGATTTATATACTCAGTAGTGGCATTGCTGAATCGTATGGTAGTTCTATTTAAAAATTTTTAAGGACTCTCCATACTGTTTTCCAGTATGCTGTACTAATTTATATCCCCATCAATAATGTGTAAAGGTTTCCTTTTTTCCCTGTATCCTCTCCAACACTGGTTATCTTTTGTCTCCTTGATAATATCTATTTTAACTGAAGCGAGGTGATATATCATTGTGGTTTTTACTTGCATTTCCCTGATTATTAGTGATGGTTAGCATTTTTCTATATATCTGTCAGCCATTAATATATCTTTTGAGAATTTTCTATTACAATCTTTTGCCCATTTTTGATCAGATTATTTATTTATTTGCTGATGAGTTGTTGGAGCTCCAACTCATATTAGTCTTTTGTCAGATGAATAGTCTGCAAATATTTCCTCTTTTTCTGAGTTTTTTCTTCACTTTGTTGATTATTTTCTTCACTGTGTAGAACTTTTTAGTTTGATGTAATCTCATTTGTCTATTTTTGCTTTAGTTGCCTGTGCTTTTAAGGTCTTGTTAAAAAAAGTTCTTGCCTAATTCAATGTTATGAAGCATTTCCCCTACATTTACTTGAAATAATTTCATAATTTCAGGTCTTACACTTAAGTCTTTCATCTATTTTGCTCTGATTTTTGTATATGGTGAAAGATAAGGGTCCAGATTTATTCTTCTGTATGTGGACATCCAATTTTCCCATTACCATTTACTGAAGAGACTATTCTTTCTCCAAGGTGTGTTCTTGGCATCTTTGTCAATTAGTTGGCTGTAGATGCATGGACATATTTCTGAGCTCTCTATTCTCTTCCATTGGTGTATGTGTCCATTTTTATGCCAACACTATGCTCTTTTGGATACTGCAGCTATCCGGTATGTTTTGAAGTCTAGAAGTGTCACACTTCTAGCTTTGTTTTTGTTTTTTGTTTTGCTCAAAATTGTCTTGGCTATTTGGCATCTTTTGTCATTTCATAGAAATTTTAGGATGGTTTTGTCTATTTTTGTGAAGAATGTTATTGGTATTTTGACAGAGGTTGCATTAAATCTGTAGAATACTTTGGGTCGAATGGACATTTTAACAATATTAGTTCTTCTAATTTATGAACAGGGAATATCTGTCTACTTATTGTGTCCTCTTTAATTTCTTTCATCAATGTTTTATAGATTTCAGTATAGAGATCTTTCTCCTCCTTGGTTAAATTTATTCCTAGGTTTATAATTTTTTTGGTAGCTCTTGTAAATGGAATTGTTTTCTAGATTTATTTTTCAGATAATTTACTATTAACATGTAGAAACACTACTGACTTTTGTATACTGATTTCTTATCCTGTAGCTTTACTGAATTTGGGTAAAAACTAGTTCTAACAGCTTTTTGGTGGAGTCTTTAGGGTTTTATTTGTATATAAGATTATGTCATCTGCAAACAGGAATAATTTGACTTCCTCCTTTCCGTTTCTTTCTCTTATCTAATTGCTCTGTCCAGGTTTTCTAATACTTGGTTAAATATAAGCAGTGAAAGTAGTCATTCTTATCTTGTTCCACATCTTAGAGGAAAAGCTTTCAATTCTCCCCCCCCTTAGTATGCTGGTAGGTATGTGTTTGTCATATGTGGCTTTTGTTATGTTGAATGTATTAGTCAATTCTCACACTGCTATAAAGAAATATCTGAGACTGGGTGATTTTTGAAGAAAAGTTTAATTGGCTCACGCTTCTGCAGGCTGAATAGGACATATAGCAGCTTCTACTTCTTGGGAGGCCTCGAGAAACCTAAAATTATGGCAGAAGATGAAGGGGAAGCAGGCACATCTTACGTGGTGGAGCAGAAGCAAGAACTAGGGGCTGGGAAGAGTTGCTACACACTTTTAAACAGCCAGATTTCATGAGAACTCTGTCAGAAGACAGCACCAAGGGGATGGTTCTAAATTATTCCTTAGGGATCCACCCCCATGATCCAATCACCTCTGACCAGGCCCCAACTCCAACACTGGCTATTGCAATTCAACATGAGATTTGGATGGGGACACAGATCCAAACCATATCATTGAGGTATGTACCTTGTATATCAAATTTGTTAAAGGTTGTTTATTTTGCAGGGATGTGAAATTTTGTCAAATGCATTTCCTATGTCTGTTGAAATTATCATATGTTTTTGTTCTTCTTTCTGTTAATATGACAAATCACATTTATTGGTTTGTGTGTGCTAAACCATCCCTGCATCCCTGTGATGACTCTCACTTGATCATAATTAATGATCTTTTAAATGTACGGTTGAATTTGGTTTGCTAGTATTTTGTTGAGGAATTTGCATCTATGTTCATCAAAGATAATGGCCTGTAGTTCTCTTTTTTGTTGTGTCCTTCTGTGGTTTTGGTATTAGGAAATACTGGCCTCATAGAATGAATATTAACTTTTCTTCAATTTTTTGTGAATACTTTGAGAAGTATTGGAATTTGTTTTTCTTTAAATGTTTGGTAGAATTCAGCAGTAAAGCCATCAGGTTCTGAGGTGGTGTTTTTTGTTTTTTGTTTTTGTTTTTCTTGTATTTTTTTTTTAGAGATAAATTTCATTACTGATATTTCCTCACTTGTTATTGGCCTGTTCAAACTTTCTTTTTCTTCATAAGTCAATCTTAGTAGATTGTATGTGTCCAGGAATTTATTTTTTTCTGGACTATCAAATTTTGACATAATTATTCATAATTGTCTCATAAGAGCCTTTGTATTTCTCTCGTATCGGTTGTTATGTCTCTTTTCTCATCTCTGGTTTTGAGTATTCTCTCTCTTGTCTTAGTTTAATAAGGATTTGTTTGTTTTGTGTATCTTTTCAAAAAACCAACTTTTCATTTCATTGGTCTTTTGCATTGTTTCTGTAGTCTTTATTTCATTTATTTCTGCTCTGATTTTTATTATATCCTTCCTTCTACCAATTTTGGGTTTAGTTTGTCCTTATTTGTTTAGTCCCTTGAGGAGCAATGTTAGGTTATTAGAAATCTTTCTATTTCTGAGGTAGCCATTTGTTACTATGAACTCCTAGAACTGCTTCTGTTGAATTCCATAGGTCTTGGTATGTTGTGTTTCCATTCTTGTTTCTCTCCAGAAATTTTTTAATTTTCCTTGTTATTTCTTCATTGATCCATTGGTTATTCAAATTTCCATGTATTTTTAAAATTTCTAAAGTTCTTTTTGCTATTGATTTCTAGCTTTATACCATTGAGTTCAGAAAAGATACTTAATATAATCTCTATCTTCTTAAATTTGTTAAGATTTGTTTTGTTGTCCCACATATGCTCTATCCTGGAGAGTGTTCCATGCGCAGTTGAGAAGAATGTGTGCTCTGCAGCTGTTAAATGGAATATTCGGTAAATGTCTGTTAGGTCTGTTTGGTCTAGTGTGCAGTTTAGGTATGATGTTTCTTTGCTGATTTTCTGTTTAAATGATTTGTCCATTGTTAAGAGTGTCTCTCCACTCTTGAATTACTGGACTATAGGGACTGAGCTTTGCTCATATTTCTGTCTTCTACTACAGTTATCTCCGACTTCCTTGGGGATAAGAATAATGTGGAGCCCTTGTTACCTGGAAATTCTGATTCAGGAATTTAGATTGGACCTCAGTTTTTTTTTTAAACAAATGTTCTGGGTAATTCTGAATATTCTAAAAGATGGGAAAAAATTCCACAGCGCACAGCAGAGTACCTTACACATATGAGTGCTCAATAAATACAGTTCACTGTGCAAGAATCAGCAGTGGGGCAGAGGAGCCAGTAGCCACGTATGTATTTTAAAAACACACATTTATACTTGATTTTGAACACCCAACAATATTGTAGGAATAGCTTAATGAGACCCTCAAAAAATTATAATTTTAATGTGGGCACAATGATTCAATTTTGGGCAAACAATCTTTTTACTGTGTAGGATAAGGGCACGGTCATAGAAAAGTGAGTATATACAATGCATCTTATTTTAAATTTTTAATCATTAAGAAATATTCAAAGAAAATTGTGGTGTTTCCTTGTATGATTAACAGTAGCAATGGAAATAAACAAATTGTCCACTTTCTAAAGAGAATTTTTGAGTTCTCATCATTAGCCCATGGTATATCTAACTACTCTACTTAATATGTGTAGCTTGAAAAGCAGAAGCAATTTTACCATCCAAAATATGACTTCATGCTATGTAGGAAAGAAGTGAAGAAAGTTGAGAAAGAAGACCCATTGGACACATTTTCATTTAGCTTTGATTCTTCAGATTTCTCTTCATTCTTTGCACAGCCACCTGACCTTTTCTTTTCTTCAGATATATTTTCTTTACAGCAGGAGTCTGCACATTGCCTTCTGTTCTTCTGTGCTTTCGCTTCCACTTGCCCCTACCAACTGCTCAGGTTTACCCTGTAATTCAATTCAAATTATTGTAACTGTTGACATGTTATTTTTTTGTTCGTTTGGGATGACCTTTCACACCAGTTTCCTTTCTAGGTTATGGGAAGACTTTAGATTTGTTACCTATTATCTTTGTGGTCCAAACATCTTGACCAAGGTACCACCAGGTCATGTGGCTTAGAACAGCCCCTACCTATGAATGAAGTGACCAAGGGCCATTGTCCTCAGTGAAAATCAGTGGGTGGGAACAATTAGAAGGGTATAGAGGTGAGGCTCATGCTGAAGCTTGGCTACTCTGGGATTTCTTTCTACTGTATTTCATTCTTTCTTTAATTATAAATGATAATTCAGAGGTCATTTTCTTGTTTTTCTATTATATATATGTACATGTATATACACATATGTATATACATGTAATCTACTATTACATATATTTTTTTCCCTGAAACTCCATATAAATACTTTAAGTACTTACAATTATTAACTGAAAATAATGTTAAGTAAATAATAATTTATCAGGCCCATGTGTACATAGAGACAAGCAGAGCTAACATCTAAGAAGTATTCTAAATTTTGCTGTTGCTTTTCTTTTCCTTATTCCTTCCTGATCTTACCCCATTATTGGCGAGACCCTCTCACATTACTGTTTGCAAGTCTAAAGCACAAGAATTAGTAGAGTGTCAGTAAATGCATTTGAGCTAAGTGCTTCAGAGAAGAGATGATTATGCGACAAGGAAGGTAGAAGCATGAGACTATTAGTTGGCAACAGCAGCTTGGCCGTGGTGGGAAAGGGATCACATCCTCTGCCAACCTCCATCTTCTAGAAATCTGGTTGCACCTGGCCTAAACCCAATTCTGCAGACTTTGTGAGGCCTGCCTGAGAGCCTCCTCAGGGTTTTGGCTTAGCTTCTTGTGATTCTCTCAGTTAAGCCTTTTCACTCCTACAGCATCTAGAGAAGCAGCCTCAGGCTTGGCCACGCTAGTCTGGGTACAAAGATAAGTCATTTTTTCAGGTTTTTTGTTTTTCTTTTGAGACGGAGTCTCGCTCTGTCACCCAGGCTGGAGTGCAGTGGCGTGATCTTGGCTCACTGCAGCTCCACCTCCTGGGTCCAAGCAATTCTTTGCCTCAGCCTTCCGAGTAGCTGGGATTACAGGCGCCCACCACCATGCCTGGCTAATTTTTTGTATTATTTTTTTAGTAAGGACAGGGTTTCACCATCTTGACCAGGCTGGTCTTGAACTCCTGACCTCATGATTCACCCTCCTTGGCCTCCCAAAGTGCTGTGATTACAGGTGTGAGCCACCGCGCCCGGCCTCTGTTGTTTTTTAAAGAAATTCTCAGCAGAGACATTTTCTCTGATTTACAAAATTGCGTAACTTTTAGTAACTCTTCTGAGAATCTGCAGCCTATTAATGGGGGTCGAATCAGAGCATATTCAGCTCTTCATCCTCTCCCTGATCCTCTCCTTTCCTCCTGACTTTGGTGCACTGAGACCTTTCTCCCCTCGTCTTGCATGTGCTCTTCACATCTCTTAGTCTGTTTGTGCTGCTGTAACAGAACATTTGAGACTGGGTAATTTATAATAAACAGAAATTTATTTTCTCACAGTTCTGGAGGCTGGGAAATCTCAGAGGGGTCTTCTTGCTGTTTCATTCCATGGCAGAAGGCAGAAGGACAAGAAAGGATGAGAGAGAAATGGGCCCAACTCATCCTTTTATGAGGAACCTACTCCCATAGTAACAGACCCACTCCCATGATAATGACATTAATCCCATTCATCCATATAATCCACTCCCATCGGGGCAGAGCCCTCATGGCCTAATTGCCTCTTAAAAGTCCCACTTCTTAATATGGTTACAATGGCAATTACATTTCAACATGAGTTTGGGAGGAGACAAACATTTAAACCATACCATTGCATTTGGGGTCTATCAGAGTGTCTCCTGGAATAAATGGATGGTTTCACATTAGAGGTGGGATTTGAGATAAGTTTCAACCTTCAATGATTGATCAAATTTTCTCTTCCTACCAAGTCATTTTTAATTGATATTAAATGATGGCATCAGCAAATGTTTTACAGGAATGAGACAGTGTAAAAGAATATTGAAGTTAGAGTAAAATGAGCAAATGAGAACAGGCAAGCTTCAGTGACTCAAACTATTAAGTGAAATATATAGTCATGAAAAAAGATCAATATTAAGCTATTGGGATGAAGGGATGTATTTTTTTCACATCATTTTATCATTCTTTCAGTTAATTTCTCATACTAACTTTGCTCCTTTCTCATCTTTTCAATCTCTACCAAACCTCTTTCCTCATTTCCTTTTTGAAATTGGGAGGTTTCTTGCCTAGATAACAATCTAAATTTGGTAAATCAAATAATTTCCATATTGTAATATAGTAAACTTTTTATATTCTTGGGATGATAGTGAATGAATACAAACTTTGAAATGGTGCTCTTATAATTCAGGTATTAAGGAAGATTTTTTTTTCTAGAATTGTAAGTTGAACAGAACTGGTAACAGATGGCTCAGCATCAGTGAAAGGTATTAAATGCATCTTTAATTGGTATTAAATACCTCCCTGTTCTGCAGGAAGCAGAGGAGAAAGAAGATTCACAAACACTGACATGACTCGATTGTTTGAGCATAGCCGTGGTGCAATTTTGTTTATCAAGATAGCATATGTTATTCTCATCATTAAATGTCCACTAAATTGTGTTGAAACCTGAAAGAAGATTAGAAGCGAAAACCTGGGAGTGTGTAGAAAATACACATGCGTGGAAAAACCGGCTCAGCTTGGTTTTCTGGTCCTAGCTCTGCCACAGCTGGGGTGACCTTTGCTAAAACAGTAAACTAGTCTCTGGGTGCTCAGGGTTTTACATCTGTAAGTTGGTAAAATCCCTGCCTCCCTATCTCAGGGGGGCAAATAAGAACTTGGGGTGGTCAAATACTATGAATTCCTTAGCAGATAAAATATATGTTTTCCCTTAAAATATGACCATTGTGGGTAAACACAATTCTGAAAAGTTGTAATAGAATGGCAAATTCAGTAGCATCAGTAGCACAAACAGCACAAATAATTCTGTTGCTACAATATAATACAGAAGGACATAGACTTTGGGTTTTAGTCATAAAATGTTCAAAATGACTTTATGGCCATGGATCTGAGATAAAAGAAATTTTTTATTTTATTCTGCAAATTTCCATATGCAACACTGAAAAACAAAAATTTTATAAATAAAATACACCAGACTTTCAGATTGTTGGTGTTAGTTTTTCTCTTTGGCTTACTTTTCAGTTATTTCCTTACTCAATATTTCCTTTTCAGTATGTCATTTTCCTAGGCTACAAGCTCTCAAGGTCTTCTTTTTCCCCTTCAGGGAAAAAGTTCCTATAGGATCTAAGGGCAATTGACAATGAGGGATTACAGATTCGATGGTTGGAAATAAACTAGGATTTGTTTCTTATAGCCTTGGTAAAACCAAAATCTCAGATTAAATATAGTGTCACTATTATAATTGTACTAAAAGGTCTAGTAGATTTTTTATACCCTCTGAGTATCCAAATAAAGCCAGAATTTAAAAAAATCAGATATAATATGTTTTCTGGGAGGAAATTCTCAACAAAGACATTTCCATTTAAGTATAATTAACATTAATTTGTGGAAAAGTAAATGGCAAGATGATTAATTTATTTTTATTGACTGTATTTCGACTCTTTAAAAATGATTACTAAGACATAGAATTTGCTTTTATTAAAGAAGAATAGATGTAATCTGTCTTTATTATTTAAAACTGTGCTTGATAGTGCATCGGGAAATAAACAATATGTCATTGACCAGATGCTGGCAGCAAAACAGTATTTCTTCAAGTCTTCAAATATTAAACCACAGATTTGAAAATGCTCTGGAAAATTATTTTCTCATAAAAATCATGTAAAGGAATAAATTAGCATCTTATTTAAATGCAAACCAAAGAGTTCTAATAACACCTGCCAAGGTGCAGGATTTCAAAGGGAAGTGTGACTTAGGGTTTATTATTTTGTTCTGTAGAAACCAATCTTGAGTTGCTATCTATCACAATTCAATTGTACACATTCTTTCAATTGAATCAAGTAAAATAGGAGGTACATAGGATTGTCTATAAGACCTACTCAGAAGCAGTTAAATAATTCTTTTTTAGATCGTATAGGAAGATAATGAAATGTTCTCACCAAAATAAAAATGAACAATTGGGCTGTAGCCCAACTTTGGTCCTTTGTTATCTAACTCTTTAGAATGAGGATAATGTACGCTTTGCAGAGCCCTTCAGTTTCTATATAAGTATACATAAAAAATACGCCATCAAATCACAGAACAACAGATGAAGTAGGGTGTAGAAAAACTTTAAGCCAAAATCATTAAGCCCAAATTGCCTTATATTTACATGAGTATACCAATTATTTATTAAGTGAGTGTTTTGTTTAGATTCTAGTTCTAAAAAGCTGAGACAAACGGGGCTTAATATAGCAATTGTGAGACATGGAATTTAGGACATTTAGGTGCATTTATTTTTTCTGATGATTATTTTTACTGAAGTTTAAAAATGTAAATAAATATGAGCAAGACTCTTCATAAATAAAGTACACCAGGAACACATTATCTCTTACAGAAGATAAAACATTTGCATGCAGCACTGTCATAAACTCAAGAAATACCAGAAAATCACTTTGCCATTTCTGCAATGTACTTGTAAGGAACATACACGTATCCTCTTTATGTGAGATCTCACCTGATATAATAACTACTTATCATTTGTGTTTCTATGATACTTGCTTGAGAAGCCACAGACTAAATGTGTTTTAGCATTCATAGGTAGAATTTCTCAGAATCATCGGAAGAATAAGAATAGGATACTAAAGCTTAAAGAAGTCTTAGGGATTATCTAGGGCAACACTCTTCTCCCCTATTCTTGTTCCTCAGATATTCTTTTTTTTTTTTTAATGATCACACTGAGGATCAAATGGATTAAAGAGATTAAGTGACTTTCTCAAGATTATAGAGGTTGTCAGAGCAGAGCTGAAACTAGAACCAAGGTCTTTTCATTCTTTTTGTTACAACTCTCTGCTTCAGTAATGTAGGTCAAGAGTACAGGGCAGTACTCTCAGCAGATTTTCTGCGTGACTTGTCCATGTTCATTTATACCATTCCCCAGAGAGTGCAAAGCCATTTCTAGAGAAGTTGCATTTTCTTTTTACACGGAGTGCAGTTCAGATGTCAGAAGTCATGTGAGATCATCTTGGAGTGAGTCAGCTCTGCAGTCCTCCAAAGCCTTACTCATTTCTTCTCTCCTTAATTGGTGCTTCTCTCACTACTTGTAGAAAGGAATAGTTATTACTATTATTGTTATTTTTTTAAAAATTTCCAATGTTCTTGCCACATGCATGAGTTCTACAACACTTGAGCCCATCTATATCTGTTTAGGGAGAGGAGGCTCTGCCTCATGCACTTGGATATTGCAACAGTATCAACTTGCTATAAAATTCTAAATATTTATCTCAATTGCAATATTTTATGAGTTGGTGAGTGGTAACAAATTGCTCGCACACCAACCCTGGACCATGAACCATACTTTGAGTAGTGCAGGTTTAAGAAACCCACTTGTGAATAAGATGCCTCCAAGTAACACAGCAGAAACCCCAACATTTTCTGTTCCCCTCAGTTCCTCTCTAACCTACCCCTCAACCCCCACCATGCTAGTGAATGACGTTAATTTCTCCCTGAAAAAAGAAGGAGCTGTAGAGACCTGCTCCCTCTTTCCTCTCCCTAACCCTATGTTATCTGGATAAACTATATAAACCTCCTTCCTCAGCTTCAAAGAAGAAAATGTCCTTCTTTAGGTCCAGTTTAGTAGGATGGTTAAGAGCACTTTCTCTGGAGCCAGGCTGCCTAGATTTAAGTCCTGAATTTTAACTTACGAGCAAGAAAATTCAGCTAATAATCTGCTTTAGTTTCTTCATCTTTAAAGGACTTAAAATAGCATTCTGTGTGTAGTAAGTAATTGATAAATGTTAGCTATTATAATTATCCAAGACTAACCTTGCCATTTAAGCTGTGGAGCTGCTACCCTCTGTATTCCTCAGGGATCCATTGCCACTAATAATACCCCTTATCCCTGGTAACTTCTTGCTATGGCTATGATCTTATGCTGCTTATATTTATATTTAATGGTTCCTCGTCTTTTAAAGCTACCCTTCTAGAAAAGAGAATCTAGACTTCGTGCCTGTATTCTCACTCTTTTTTTTCTCCTACTCATTTACTTATATAATTTGGTGGGTTAAGAGAGTTCCAGTGTAACTGTAAGGGAACTTGCTGGCACCTACACTAGATTAGGAGGGCAAGGAAGACTCCCTGGAGGAAGTGATATATAAGTCAAGGATGAGTGGGAGTTAGCCAGGCTAAGAAGTAGTCTTCCAGGTTGATGAAACAGTATGCAGCCTTTGAATGACTGAAAGTCAATTCAGTGCAGTTAAGAAGATATGGAGGAAACTGTGAGTGGAGAAGCCAAAGAATGTAAGAGATGGGACTAGAAAGGCAGGTAGGAGTCTGTATGACAAATTATGACAAAAATTGTACTTTAACCTGAGGATGCTAGGAAGACAGATACTGGGAGTGCCAGCACAAATGTCCATTTAAAAAAGATCACCCTTGTTCAAGAAGGAGTGCTATGGAAAGTTTTGAAGTCAGTGAAATAATCAAATTTCCCTTTTAGAAAGACCCCTGGATTAGAACGAGCAAAGGAGAGTATAAAAGTATAGGGATCCAGGAGGACATTGATAGGTTTTAAGGGAAAGTGTCAAGATATTATTAGTAAGATTGTGGTTCTAGAAGATCAGTGTTCTAGAAGGAGGGGTAAAGGTCAGGAATTGGGGAGCCAGAGGAGGCTGGGGATCAAGATGAGATTGCAGCTAAAAACAGACCTACCATATGATCCAGCAATCCCACTGCTGAGTATATATCCAAAAGAAAGGATATCAATATATTGAAGAGATATCTGCACTCCCAGGTTTGTTGCATCACTGTTCATAAAAGGTGAGATTGGAAAGCAACTTAAGTGTCCATCAACAGATGATGGATAAAGAATATTTGGTACATATACACAATGGGGTACTACTCAGTCATAAAAATAATGTGATCTTGTTGTTTGCAACAACATGGATAGAAGTAGAGATCATTATGTTAAGTGAAATGAGCCAGGCAGAGAAAGACAAACATCACAAGTGAGATTTAAAAATCAAACCAATTGAACTCATGGAACTAGAGAGTTAGAAAGATGGTTATCCGAGGCTGGGAATGGTAGTGGGAGGGTAGGGTTGGGGGAAAGCGGGGATGGCTAATGTGTACCAAAAGCCCAGAAAGAATGAATAAGACCTACTATCTGATAGCACAACAGGGTGACCATAGACAATAATAACTTAATTTTACTTTCTGAAATAATGAAAAGAGTATAATTGGATTGTTTGTAACACAAAGGATAAATGCTTTAGGGGATGGGTACTCCATTGTCCATGATGCGATTATTATGCATTGCATACATGCCTGTATCAAAACATCTCATGTGCCCCACAATTATATAAGCCTACTATGTACCCACAAAAATTAAAAATAAATATACTTATTTTCCAATTAAAATAAAGATGAGATTGCAGATTTCTGGTAGTACTGCCATGTCCTCAGAGCATGGCATTTGCCAGCATTCTAGCCAGCTACTGAAACTGGATGTTGGCTTCAAGATCCTGATTTTACCATCTGAGGAGCTCCCAGTTCTGCTGTTCAGGGTAGCCTAGGAGAAGTCAGGGAAGACCCTGGAGGAAGACCCTAACTCCAGAAAGGTTGTAACTCCAGAAAGGTTGTAACTCCAGAAAGGTTGTAACTCCAGATCCTTATGGGGTGGAGCCTCACGGTGACCCCTCTGGGATGGGGATGGGGGATCATTTGTGATAAATTCTCAACAGCTTCACTATAATAGAGAGGTGCACACCATTGATATCTTCAGCCCCACTCTAAAGGTTATTGGGGTCATTTCTTTTTTTACTTCCTGCAAAGTCAAAGAGATATAACTGACCCACTGTGTGAGGAGTGCTCTGATAGGTTTTTGGAGTGATTAGATACCTAACTAGCTTCGTATAACCAAAGATGAATATCAGAGCTACAAATACCTTTTGGAAAAGAAGAAGATGATGTGTGAGTAGGTAAAGCAGAATTAATGGGTTGGGTTCAGAAAGTGAATCTGATTCAGGAACTGGAGGAAGTGAAAATAAACTAAAAAAATGTCAGGACATTTTGAGAAGTTCAGGTAGAAACTGAAAAGATGAACCCAGAGGAAAACAAATATGGGAAATTTAAACCATAACAGTTGGAACCGGATGCTGGGCTGCAGAATGAAGAAAACCAGCTGCCTTAGGCACAGATCTTGCTAAACATGCCCAAGAAAACCAACATTTTTAGTGAGAAGTTTGGCTTATGGCATGATAGCCTCTTGGGCATCACCAGTATCTTCAGCCCCAGTGACCCAGTGGGCTGGAAGGAGATTAATTGCATGTGGAGGCAGACAGCTTTGGTGCTCAGATCCTGTCCAATAATATGGGACTGACATTTCTGGGGCATTAACTTGTTCCCTGTGGAAATCACTCCTATTTTTGAAGTCTTTGATGGGAACTGCCCCTGAACTACTCTGGAGACTCAAAACTTTTCTTGGATGTACATTTTAGTGTATAATGGAGGCTTTCCTGGATGAGTTTGAGAAAGATGAACTTGGTCATTGTCTACCCTACACAATCAATGAGGACAGAGGAATGACCGATAAGCAAAGAAGAAGAGATGGGTCCTATTCCGAAAGAACCCTGTTAAGATCATTTGTTGCTTTTAATTGCTTCTTATATCCCTGATCTCTTATTGGAATCATTCTCATAATTCCCAAAAAACATCTTTTTGTATTTTATTTAGTGCAGATCTGCTGATGACAAGTTTTTTGTTTTTGTTTTTCTGAAAACATCAAATATGTTTCTAGTACATAGTATTACAGGTTTGCCATTATTTATTTTTAGCATTTAAATACATTATTTCATTTCCTTTAGACTTCTATTTCCAGTTCTAATATTAAATACTGAACTTTCAGTCTGTTTGTGGCTTTTTTTTTTTGAAGATAATCAGTCCTTTCCCTCAGCCACTCGTTAGTATTTTTTCTCTTTGTCTTGCAGTTTTATTATGATGTAGTGAAAATTCTCTTTTGTTTGTCCTGCTCGGAGTTTGTAGTACTTCTTGAGGCTCTGGCTTCATGTTTTTAATCACTTTCAGAACATTCTCTTAGTCATCAACTTTTCAGATACTGCTTTTTACCTACTGTGTCTTCTCTACTAATAGGATTCTATTTACATGCATACTAGAACTTCTTACTATATCCTTTATGTCTCTTCCCTCTTTTCTGTATATTTCATCTTTTTTGAGTTTCCATGGTTTATTCTGAATAATTTCTTCTTTTTTAGTTCACTATTTTCTCAACTATTTAATCTGCTAAATTTATTCATTGAAATCTTTATTTTGGTTTTTGTATTTTGCAGGTTAGAATTCCCATTTTGTTCTTTGTTTTATAGTTTACAGTACTCCAAAAATTTCTTACTTTTGCCTTTTATCCCCTTCAACCTAAAAATTTAGTTAGTTTAAAGCCTGTGTTTGATAACAAAAATACATGGAGCCTCTGTGGTATAAACAATGTCTCTCTTTTTTTGAAGTGTTTATATCATGTTGCTTAATTATCTTATGTACCTTGTTATTATTTTATTCTATTTTATTTTTTGAGATGGAGTCTCGCTCTGTCACCCAGGCTGGAGTGCAATGGCCAGATCTCAGCTCACTGCAAGCTCCGCCTCCCGGGTTTACGCCATTCTCCTGCCTCAGCCTCCCAAGTAGCTGGGACTACAGGCGCCCGCCAACTCGCCCGGCTAGTTTTTTTTTTTGTATTTTTTAGTAGAGACGGGGTTTCACCGTGTTAGCCAGGATGGTCTCGATCTCCTGACCTCGTGATCCGCCCGTCTCGGCCTCCCAAAGTGCTGGGATTACAGGCTTGAGTCACCGTGCCTGGCCTGTACCTTGTTATTTAAAAAAGTATTTTAATTAAAAAATTTATTGAAGTAAAATATTCAAGTAGAAAAGTGCACATATAAGTGTATAGCATGATAAATTTCCATGAATTAAATCTATGTAGCCTTCATTTATATCAAGAAACATATCATTACCAATATCCCAAAAGCCCTCTTTAAACCTTTCTATAAACTATCTCTTCCTTCTCTCCCCTTCTGCCTACCCAATGATAACCATTATTCTGTCATCCACATGCTATAGATGAGTTTTTGTTTGGTTTTGGGGCTTTGTTTTAGTGAAATAATAAAGTATGTATTTTTATATGTTTTGCTTTTTCTCATTTAACATTATCTTTGTGAGCATCATTCATACCACTTCATGTAGTAGCTGTGGTTTGTTCATTCCCACTACTATGTTGTATTCCATTATGTGACTCCTTCACAGTTTATTTAGCATTATCTTGTTTATAGTTTTCAATTTGGTACTTTAACATTCAGGGAGGTTAACATTCTTATACACACTTTTTGGTGAACATGCCTAGTTATTTTTGATTGAATGCTAGTCACTATTTTAGCAAAACTGTGAGAAAATTTGACACTTAGGGTGACGTTATCTTTCACTAGAGAAAACTGACATATTCTTCTCCCTAGAACAACCTCAACCTAAGACTGTGATGGTTTTAAGCAGAGTTGCAGTTGCTGTAAGGATCTATGTTTGGTTCACTTTTGTTTTGAGGGTAGCAGCCTTTGTAGGGGGGGTCTTAACTCAAAGCTAGCTCCACCCACACACACTTCAACCCTTGTCCCCCATCTTCTCAATGACTGTAAAAGCTCTACTCAGGCTCTTAAGTTCTTGGTCCCACATCTCTAGAAGCGGCAAGTGCCCCTAGGAGAAAAGTGGTTCCATATATTGACCTTACTTCTCTGAGATCTGTCTTCCCCAACATACTCACCCAATGATACTTCACTATCTTGTTTATGCTTTGATGCCATCAAGAAGATTTTTAGTATACTTTGTTCAGCTTTTCTAGTTGTGTTCATTAGAAGAGTAGGTCTAAATTTCTGGTCACTCCATTGACTCTGCAGTCTATTTGTTTCTTTTTCTCTACCCAAACTGCTCTTGCCAAGGTTACTAATAATCTTTCATCTTTATTTTTATAGTAGACAGTTTTAAGTCCTTGCCTGTTTTGATCTCTTGTGTGCCTAATCCCATAGATCTCTCCTCCATTCTAAAAACTTTTTTTTTTTTTGCCTTTCATTCCTCAGCATTTGTGATTGCCAGCTCCTTCTCTAGCTACCTTATCTGAACTTTCTCTTTAAATGCCTACCCTTAAATAGTTTGCTGTTTAAAATCTCAACCTTATATACTTTCTGTGGATGAGTCATGTTTATGACTTCAACTGCCACCCATATGCTGATGTCTTCAAGATCCTTATTCTTGAACTTGAGAGGATTGTTTCTTCCTACTTCTTATATATCTCCACTGAATGCCCTATGGAATTTCGAACTAAACATGTCCGAAATAGAACTCGTCATTTCCTCCAACATTTCTAATTATATTATTCATTCCAGGAAATGGCTCCACTATCTCCTTAGTTGTATAAACTTGGGAGTCATCTTAAACTCCTTTTTTCTTCTCATTTCCCTTATTCAATCAGGCTCCAATTCTATAGAATCTAGTCCTAAATATACACATTACTTTATATTTTAAAAATTCTTGGGCTCAAATATCTGTTTGACTCTAAGAGTCAGAAAACAATAAAACAAATGAGAAGATATTTGGCAGCTATTTAGCTTTTAAGTTTGGGACTTTGTGAGAGTTCTATACACATGGATGGCTCACATGACACTAAATCTCTCAGAATGCTGCTCTCTAACCTCTAGTCAAAGGATGGGACACTTCCTATGTCCTCCTTCCCACATATTCTATTCAAATAATATCCATCTCTTAGTCATACGTTATTATTACTGTCCACCCCACTTGAGTCAGTGACTCAATGCTGTGTATATTTAAAGCATGAAGATAGCAATTTATACAAACCTTGTAGGTCCATGTGTAGAAAGTAGCCTGTATATTGATGAAGTCTCCTCCTGTTTTTCTTTTTCCTTTCCTAAGTTCTTGTATTGTTTGTACCACAGAATTCAGCATAAATTACATGTTGCTATATTTTGCTCTCTAATTGTTTGCAATGCATTAACTCTGTGTCCATAACTTGACAGTTAGCTTCCTGGGAGCAAGCCTGGTGTTTCCCACTCCTTTGTGTTGCTTGGTGCCTAGCATGGGGCTGGGCTGCAGCAGATGCCTGATAACCATTTGTTGTTTGACAGAATTAGCTAGAGTGAGATAACTTAAACTCATTCAAAACCTTTGGGACTGTTCATTCTGATTTGTAAAAGAAGAAACAAACTCCTGCTCAAATGGAAATTGCCTTCTCTGCTGTTCTAAATAAGTACCAAAAAACAAGTATTATGTAGTTCTTGCTCTTTGGGAATTTGTAAATGGTGATAGAGGACAATCACATGTGAGAATAATTACTGCTGTAAAATCAGTGACTTCCAGTATATTCATGCTTATAAAGTGTCTCACAGCTTCCAATTGCTTTCATATTCATTACAAAAGTGGTTATGTCCAGGGTGACATCATCAGTCAAACATGTAGGGACATGAATACTTCCAAAAGTTTTTTTAGGGTCTAGATGCGATATATAATATACACTGTTGATTACCATAATGTGAAAGAAATAAAACATCCACTAGAAATGGATTCTTTAAAGGGACTCCTATGAGGGGAATAACACATTGTGTGGATTTGTGTTAGGCCCATGGGCCACCTGGTGCCAAGGGAAAAATTCTGGACCAGGAATCAGAACTCCCAGATCACATTTCACTTCTACCACCTGCTATTATGATTTTGAGTAAATCACTTACTATGGCTGCATATTAGTTTTCTCCTCAATAGAACAGGACTATAAATACCATCCCTGGCAAATTCATAACCGTATATCATCTAGTATAACACACATAAAATAATTTCATAATGAGGTAAGCACTGTAGCAATGCAAAGGAGTCATTATTGGGAGCCTGTGAATCAGCAGCAGAATCATGCTTGCGAGGAAGAACCCTGCAGCCAAGTGGCTGGCTGTCAACTCCAACTCTGCTACTTACCAGCTGGGCAACCCTAGGCAACCCTCTCATTTCCTCATCTGTAAAATGGGGTTCTAATGACAGTACCTACCTCACAGAATTGTTGTGAAGATGAAGTAAGTTAGTACATATAAAGCATTCATATTACCTGACACAGAGTGAGAGCTACATTGTCATTAGCTATTATTATTCTTGCTGATTGTATGCATGATCTAGAAAACAGACAGTTTGAGATGTTCTTAGTGTGTTGAAAAACCCTTGGCAAAGAAACAAAATAATCTATTTAAGCAATTTGTTTTCTAATCTATAGGTTACATTTTTTTGATATAGGCAAAGTTCCTGTCCTCATGAACTTATATTAATAGGATGGGAAGAGACAATTAGTAACCAAATAAGTAAATCCACTTATTTGTTTAGTTAGGAAATGACTAAAATTTTGGAAGGTGCTATGAATTTGGAAGCTGCTATGAATGTAATAGTGTGTTGAGGCTGCTGTAGTCATGCGGTCAGGGAAGGCTGCTTTGAAAATGAGATGCTCATACTAAGATCAGCTGGAAAGAGCTTGTCATTATAAGAGTGTGGGAAGAGAACGCTGAGGCAAAATCTTGGAGAGGGTCAGACTTGCAGACTTGGGAACAGAGACGAGACATGTCAGAGACGTAGCATTAGTGAGAGAAGGCATTTTATAAGGCTGGGGGGTGGTTAGTTCACATGAGGCTTTTAGGCCATGGCAGTGAGTTAGATTACATTCTATAAATTCCAAGAAACGATTGAAGTGTTTTGTTCAGGAAAGGGGTCAAAGAAAGCAATATAGAATGTTTAATTTTATGTTTAATTTTATATGCCAAAGACCTTTTTCAGAATTAAAAGCAAGTTTAAATGAGGAACAATGGTTTTGTAATACATTATTTTGCTCAATTAGCAGATATGGATGGCTTTAGACTAGTTTCCAAAATAAACTTAACTGATTGAGATTAGAAAGTTTATTTTTTATTTTTTTGGCAGATCCAGTGCTGGCTGAGAGATTAGGATCTTTATTTTTATAGTAGACAGTTTTAAGTCCTTGCCTGTTTTGATCTCTTGTGTGCCTAATCCCATAGATCTCTCCTCCATTCTAAAACTTTTTTTTTTTTTGCCTTTCATTCCTCAGCATTTGTGATTGCCAGCTCCTTCTCTAGCTACCTTATCTGAACTTTCTCTTTAAATGCCTA
>NW_012103144.1:92048-107089 GCF_000951045.1 Mandrillus leucophaeus
ATGTTTAATTTTATATGCCAAAGACCTTTTTCAGAATTAAAAGCAAGTTTAAATGAGGAACAATGGTTTTGTAATACATTATTTTGCTCAATTAGCAGATATGGATGGCTTTAGACTAGTTTCCAAAATAAACTTAACTGATTGAGATTAGAAAGTTTATTTTTTATTTTTTTGGCAGATCCAGTGCTGGCTGAGAGATTAGGATGTTAGCTAGCAGTAATATTTCAGACTGGCATGCAAGGTTAAGAGGACTTTTTGCTTTGGGGATCAACGCCTTTTATATCCATATTATTGCTCTAGGCCGAGATCACCATATTGTTTCTGTGATCACAGGAAAACATTTGATTTCACTGTCAGTCCCACCCTCTCCAGGGTGATTGTGTGGCCTCCAGGGAAGAATAATAACTTCTTATTTATCAGACTTCTAAGGGAAGGATTGCTTTTGGTTGTGAATATCAGAAGCCAGACTAATATAGCCTTAAGCACATATGGATTTATTTACTTATTTTTTGCTTCATTCAGCATAGTTCAGAGTAGGCAAGTGGTTCAGAGGTTCAAGTTATAACAAAGTCAACCTCTCTGGAATTCTCTTGGTCTACCCCTCATGGTCCCTGGATGGCTGCTGCAGTGTCTATCAACGCATATAGAATTCAGGCATGAAGAAAAGAATGGTATATGCATCAGGAAATCAGAGACTTTCCAGACAGTCACAGAACTCTTCTGTTCATACCTCGTTGGCTTGAACTGTGTCACAGAGTTGTATGTATTTTTTTCATCAGCAAGGTAGTCTGAGAAGATGGATTTTTTTTTACCACCTGTAGTCAAAGAAGAAAAGGAAAATAAGGTTGAAATGGATTTGTTTGAGCCACCCTATGTTACTTTTTCATGGCAGATTTCTTTTGGAACTTTAGTTCCCCCTCACAGTGACAAGAACTACAGCAGATAGCAAATGGCTGCAAACTCTTGGCATGAGAAATTACACCTACGAATGGCTATCTTGGGAGAGCTAAATAAATTTCCCAGCTGACTATGAAATCCGAAAGTGAAGGTAAACATCTGTATCAGATAGTAAATAAAATTTTAGGACCGACTAACTTCCATAATTGATCCCAGATTTTGGCGATTAGCGTCACACATATAGCCATCTATTTAAATGATCTTTGTACTTGAGAGGGCGAGATACTTGGCTTCACTTAGCTGTATAATAAAGCATCCTGACGCATAAGCACAGTTGCTTCTGAGTGAGTCGTGCTCTTTGGCTAAAGCTCAGCTCGTGTATTTTCATGCAACTTTAGAGTATTGTCCCTGTGATTTATTCTTGAATGGAAAAGGGGATGCAGACTCTCAG
Organism: Mandrillus leucophaeus; assembly: GCF_000951045.1. NCBI lineage: Eukaryota > Metazoa > Chordata > Mammalia > Primates > Cercopithecidae > Mandrillus > Mandrillus leucophaeus. Next base: position 93,397 of record NW_012103144.1, read on the forward strand.
ATTTTATAGTATCTGAAAATGCCTTTATAGGGGAAAAGAAAAGCAGTTAAGTGGCCGGAAGAACTATAACAATAGTAAATCCTAGACAATGTCTTCATAGAACAATGAAAGTGATTTGTCAGGAAGCTGATAAACTGAATTAATTTTTTAAAATCAGACTTGATTAGTCAGTGAGTGCAGAAAAAGCGTATATTTGAGGAGTTACATGAACTCTACCACTTCCTGTGCCCTCTTGGCAAGTTTCCTCAAGTGTAAAACAAGGAAAATAACAGGGAATGGGGAGCTGTAATGGACATTTGCATTTGGCAACACAGCAGCCAAATATCCTTTGGATTCTGTGAGATTCCCGAGATAGGTGGGAGATACGGCCTCTTTACCCTAGCAAATGAAAAAATATGTCTTCCTTTCATCTTGTGGAAGCAAGCTGGGAGCTGCCTAGAACTCCAGGCAGCAAATAGATTTTGCTAAAAACCACCTCTAATTGCTTCCTAAGGTCACAAACAGTTCTTTAGGGAGAGGCCTAAGGAGGCAGCTGGCCGTGATGTTTGGAGGGGTTGAGGCATAGTCTAGAGTGGACTTGTGTTGGTGTCCACTGTCCAGTGCTGGCTATCTAAGGAGATGGTTTTGGTGGCAGGGTTTTGGCTATGCCTTTCCCAACTTTTTCCTATTTGATACTGGTTCTCTGGGCTTCCTGTAGATTTTTCCAAAATTCCCACTTACTGTCTTAGTACCAGAGTGAGTTTCTGGTGTTTGTAACAGGGAGCTTTGCAGGGACAGGATGGGAGTAGTGGACATGGAGAGGCACCAGCCACATCCTCCTTCAAGGAAGGACTTGTGGCTCTGCTGTCTGCTCTTTTTCAGGGTTTGCCTCAGCAGCAGAGAGATACTTGTGCTGGATGGTTGCCAAATCTCAACTTCATTTTATACTATGCCCTGTTCATATACCCTTAAGTATTTAAAAATTCATCCCTTTGGGATGTTCATTTTTACAAGCATTTAGAAATGCAGCTTGGGAATCTTTACTCTCTCCATTAAAAGGCTCCTTCGGGGTGTGCCTCGATTGGCTGGGTTAACTAGTGGCAACAAATAGTGATTCTTTAGAGCAGTTTTAACTGCTAGAAAGCTCATCCTTGCTGCATGTAAAGCTGTTATTTCTTCAGGCAATAACTAGCACAGTTCTTGGAAGTATCAAATACGATATTATGTCCCCCTCTAGAGTAGCCCTTGCTAGTGAGAATATATCCTGTTTATTTTTACTAAATTTGGATGAAAACTAATTTTTGTGCATTTTTGATATTCAACGCGTATTTGATGATTACTTCAATCTCAATGTTATGGGAGAAGGGAAAGTAGCATTACTGAGTGCCTCCAATACACCTGGACTGTGCCAGGCATTTTCATAACTCTTCCCTTAATCCTCTCAGCAACTCTGAAACTTCTGTAGCACTATCTTCACTTTATAGAAAAGGGACTCTATAAATTTGAGATTCAGATTATCTACAAGTCTGAGCTACAGATTATTTAAAAAAACAAAATTAGCTCAAGGTCACCCAGCTGAGACATAGTGGCAAAGGGATGCCACACAGTCTTGTCTAATTCTAAGACTCATGTATTTTTATTCATCTGATCATTAAATATTCAATGATTGCCTAATCCATACTGGGAATAGGGGAAAATAATGAGTAAGTGTCTCTTTCCTGAAAGAGCTTATTGACTAGAAGAGGAGAGAGACTCAAAACCATATATATATATAGAGAGAGAGAGAGAGAGAGAGAGGGAGAGAGAGAGAGAGAGAGAGAGGGAGAGGGAGAGAGAGGATAGATAGATAGATACAGATGCAGGCACATACACACACACACACACACAATACAGGACTGATTGTGCTACTTGGTGGAAATCTACCCTGGTATTCTGGGAAGTCTCCACCCAAATCCACTAAATTGGACCCCAGACCCATGATACAGAGGTGTTGTAATACAAGTGAGCAACAATACATATCTGTAGTAATACAGGTGGGTAGTGATACAGGTGTGGAATGTACAGATGTGTAGTGATATAGGTATGAAAAGATATAGATGTATAGTGATACATATATGGAATGGTACAGATGTGTAGTGATATAGGTGTATAGTGATACAAATGTGGAATGTACAGATGTGTAGTGATACAGGTGTGGAATGATACAGATGTGTAGTAATACAGGTGTGGGATGTCACAGATGTGTAGTGATACAGATGTGGAATGATACAGATGTGTAGTAATACAGGTGTGGGATGATACAGATGTGTAGCGCTACAGGTGTGGGATGATACAGATGTGTAGTGATACAGGTGTGGAATGATACCGATATGTAGTGATACAGGTGTAGAATGGTACAGATGTGTAATGATACAGGCGTAGAAGATAGAGATGTGTAAGGGTACATATTTTAAACGTTTTACTTTTGTCAGAAGTGAATGGAGCTAATTGGCGCAACTATTACTTCTTTATGAAGAATAAAACTGGTCCCCTATGTAGTTTATATATCTTCAACAAAGAGAGAGAATTATACAGTGCCTTGAGAGTCTTTGTACAAAGTTTCTTGTAGGTGGAGAATTTTGCTAAAATTTGATATTAATGGATAGATAGAAAAATAGGTAAGGGAGAAGTTTACTCATTAATTTTCCAAAAGACACTCAATCTCTCTTCTGATCAAGGTGCATGAGAGACAGTCACTGGGTTGTGCTTGCAGAGGCTATAAGCCAAGTGTTTCTGTCTTGTCCCAGTGCTGGAGCCCAAGGTCTTTGGGAAGGTCAAGGACTCCAACCTTCAGACAATGTGTGCCAGTGTGTATGGGTCATGGTTAACATTTTAATTATAGGGGAAACAAAAACTAACACTTAAGTGAGCTCTGGTAACTTGGTGCCTTGTGTTTTCGTTTTTATTTTGATGTTATAAGGAATGCTGGTCTTGCCTTGATTTAGCAGATTGTGAAACAGAAGCCACAAAACTTTTCTGAGCCCGAGTTCTTCCATCCTGTTCTGTTAATCTCACATGGTTGTTGAGACTATCAATGGAAAGGTCTTACATGAGGGAGTTTTGTGTACTAGCAAGTGGGAGTTTTGTGTACTAGCAAGTGTTACACAAATGAAGGCCAGATTTATAGTACCTGTAGAGAAGATCTCTGTGTGTGGAAAGGAGTAATTGCAGGGAAGTAAATCATGAAGGAAACTCACAGAGGAGCAAGTAGAGAAGTCATCTCCCCCTGTGCAGGGCTGGGTGGAAAGGGCCCGTGGTCACTTCTGTTGTATATTCCTCCTTTTGGTCAGGGGAGGCAGATGCATGAAGCTAGAGGTGAGTCCGGATTTATAGCTTATCTAATTTTGTTTTATGGCTGATGCTCTAACAAATCCAGACTCAGGAAGTAAATCCTACTCATCACTCAGGACTCTGATCAGCTACACACATCAAGCCATGATATTATTTTTTTGCCATTTCCCCATAATTTAAAAAATATCACTTTGTATTGACACACACTTTGGTATATTTCTATTCTCTCTCTGTAGGTTTAAGTATATTTCAAAATGTCTGTTTCAAAGCAGGGATGTAAAACTATTCTTTAGGTAGATGGTGAGGCTTTCTTGAATGGCTGTGGTCCGTATGCTGCTGTTTTCTCTTGAATAAAAATAGAGCAAAAAATGGGTCATCTTAGTTCAGATTTTGCTTTTGGTACATTTCTGAAGTCTCTCTATGAAAAAAAAAAATCACCAATTCATAGCTGAAATGGGCCTCAAAGATCATGTAATTAAATGACCTCATTTTACAGATGAAGTGGCCCATAAATGTGAAATGATTTGTTTAAGGGTGCTCAGTAATTACCGGCTGGGACAGAACTAGAGCCCAAGTGATACGGGAGAGGGGCAGGGAAGTGCTGGGTAGAGAAGGGCTGGGTCCCTGGCAAAGGCTCCACCCTTGGGCCTGTGCCCACGGACCTAAGTGAGGACAAGCACTCCTGTTTCATGATCCGATTTTTCCAGTACACTAGGGCAAGAACCCCAGGATACAGAAAGCCTGCTGTCCTTGAGATAAGGCAAAGGGTCTAATTGAGCTGTTTAACACAAGCCACTTACAGACAGCAAAGCTGAAAGAGCACACTGTAACACACACCCACTGGGGCTTTGGGACCTGGAAACACTCAACCCTAGATGCTGCCATGGGGTCGGAGCCCAAAACCACCCCCCATGACCTGCCCATCTGCATGCTTCCCCTAGGGGTTTCAGCAGTAGAGCACCAAAGAAGCGAGCCACACCACCATCGCACAGCCGGTGAGGGGAATGAGGGAAAACACCTCTCATTTCACAAGGTTTGCTTGCTCTGAACTCAGTGCTTTCTGGATCACACTGTGATTGACTTAGGAAGAGGGCCCTAGCATCTCTTTCTAGGTCACATCTGTTTCTACCTTAGAATATAATTTTCCCTCCCTGTGTAGCAGTGAGAAAGAGAAGAAATTCTTCAAAGCTTAATAGAAACTGATATTCCTTCTGCCAGAGATGTTTTTTAACATGTATAGATTTATGATTCTATGCTTGTTTCTGAATTTAAAATCAGCTTATTTAAATAAGGTATACTTGTTATTTTTACCTGTAGTCCTTCCATAAATTTTCTTTGCAATCATATTTTTATTTGGTATGGACATTTCTTTCTTTCTTTTTTTTCTTCAAAAGATATTACTAACATTGCTTATTTTTCTTAGTCTCCTACGACCTCATCCCAGTGTTTGGTAGCTTTATTTTTTTAAGTGCTCTTTTTTCTCCTGAATAACATTTCCTCCAGAGTCAGATTTTCTGATCGTTTACCTTGGGTTTTCTTTTTAATGTTGATGCTCATGTTGATGCCAGAAGAACCTCTTCACTTACGTATCACACTTGCTTTGTGACAGTAGGTGAGTTTTACCATAGGCTGGACATTGCTCTGGGTACACTGTGCATACATGGATCACGAGGTAGGGCAGGGTGTGTCTGCTGATAAGCACTAGCTGGTAGGAAGCTAGCTGAACTTCCAATCCTACACCTTAAGCCTTAAGCTTTCCCAGATGGTTAATTCAGTTTCTTTAGAAATCATCCCTGTATCTTGACTAGGAGTAAAATGCCCTACTGTGCTTAGTGCTGGGGTAGCGACGAGAGATAAAGGGTGAGGATTAGGGCAGGGAATCTGAAGTGCACTGTCATTCTCGTAAAGACTTCCAGTGAACTCACCCTCACCCCATTTCCATTCCATCTCTCGCCCTGTTTTGCAGCAATAGAGAACTAATACATATTCAAAAGCTTCTATGTGATCTAGAAGCAAATTGAAGAGTTGTGAGTGATAGAGTGAGTAACTGAGATGTAAAAAAACTTCAGGCTAGTTTAGAGTGTAGTTACTAGGTAGGACCCTAACTACAATCATGAAACATGAGATTTGCAGGTATAGGCCAAGGAATAAGTAGATTTGGATTGTTGAAAAGCGGAAAAGTTTCCTACTGTTGAAGACAGGAAAGTTTCAAATCATTATAAATGGAAACGTGAAGACGAGAGCATGATAACTTATTACACAGAGGCCTGGGTTAAATAAAAATTAGATTGGGGTCAAAAAAATATTACATGGCCATACTGAAAAGCATAGCCTTAATCTCTGGAGCTGTACGAAACATAGGGCTCACTTAGTCAGAACCTTTTTTTGCACAGAGAGAAAGATGAGACATAAAGAGGTTAGTGATGTGAACCTTTAAGCCATATCTTAATCCCACCAAGCCCATTATACTGTAAATGTAGACAGCCTGGAATCATTTTACAACATCTCTGCTCTGGTCTTCCTCATTACACATTTGATTCATTTCCAAGGACGAAAGTGTAAATGTGCTTTCAGGATGCTGACTGTTCAATAATTTATGTAAGGCTGTAAACACATTTCAGCACATTTAGGAAACAGATTTTCCTTATTTTTTTTTTTCTATAGTGCAGTCTCTAAACAATTTCTGGTCATTTCAAATCCCTTGTAAGCAATGGTGGTGTCATTTCCATCTTTTATGACATTCAGAAAATCTATCCTAAAATGTACTTCTTACCATGTTATCATGTCTAAGAATTACCTTTCCACCATTTTTGTCCATATTGCAAATTCTGCCAAAACGATTTCCTTTTGCTAGCCAGAGATCTTAATATCATCATTTCTTTTATAAAATATTAGGTCATTCACCAGTCCTAATGTCATCTATCTCCTCTTTGTCAGGTTTACACATCTCTTATATACATAGCTCTTTGATATCTTAAATACTTCCTGCCACCATTTCCTTATTTTAAACTATGTCTCTGTAATACCTGGGATATGGCACATTTTTTCTTTTAGTGAGATACCTCACATAAGTCAATCTTAATATGTACTTCTAGCAATGGTTAATATAATAGACATTGCATTTCAGAGTTTCCTTTTCTCCTCTTAACTCAGCTTGACTTTTCTTTTTTGCATTTGCCTGTAGATACACTCCTGGTATCTAGTTTCTATTTTTTTGGTATTTCTACTTTTTATGCCATTAATAAAATAAAGTCAATATAATTATTTCCTAGATTAATCACAGGATTTTAAGGCTAGGGGAACCATCAAGGTAACACATCAGAAGCTTTTATTTCATTCATAATATCTATCAAATATTTATACCAACTGTGTTTAAACAGTCATCTCTCAAGTTTGTTTCTGAGATAGGGAGATATCTCATGCAACTTAATTTTTAGAAGATTTTTCCTCACACCGGGCCAAATCTGGTACCAAATTTCCTGCTTGCTTTTTCCTCCCTTCCTTTCCTTGATATTTAACAACCGAGGATACTATTTGCATGTTTCCTTTTTCTTTCCATTCATGTAAAGGCCTCCTTTATCATTAAAAAAATTCATCTCTTTTAGTGGGTATGGTTTTAAATTTGCATCATTAAATATTATAACATGTTATTTTTCTAACTAATTAAGGATGTTATAAACCCAACATCATATAAAACACACACAATTTAAGTCTTCTATTTCTTAAAAAAAAAGTGATTGTATGGTGAGAATGAACTAAGGTTTGTGACAGAAGGACAGAAGAGCCTCACAGAAATGGCTTATTTCCTAGACATTGTGCAGCAGTCCCCTTATCCTTGGGGGACATGTTTCAAGGTTCCCAGTGGATGCCTGAAACCAAGAATAGAACCAAACTTGATTATAGTCAACTGAAACATGTTTCTGTTTGTGCCTCCCACCTATAGATTTAGTGCCTTTTCCATCTTAACTAAGCACTGAGCATACACTGTGGTCGCAGCTTTTCTGTTTCAGTTGAGCTGCAACAGCAAAACTAGCATAAAAGTCATATTCCGTCTTCACAATTTCACAGATAGAGGGTTTGTCTTTACCATAGATCTTAGCAACCTTAGAAGACATTTTATTTTCTTGTTAAGTCAAGAACTTTCACCTTTTCACTTAAAGGAAGCACTTTATGGCTTGCATGTAGCATATCTGAATTGCCGGCACACTCCTCTGGATCTCTGGGGCCATCATTAAGTAAAATCATGGTTCCTTGAACACAAACACTTGATACCTTGGCAGTTGATCTGATAACTGAATCAGATACTATGTGATAACAGGCAAGGAGAATGTACCACGTGGATGCACTGGACCAAGGGATGATCCACCTCCTGGTGGAATGGAGCAGGATAGAGTGAGATTTCGTCACACTACTCAGAACGGCACACAATTTCAACTTATGAATTATTTCTGGAATTTTCCATTTAGTATTTTCAAATAGTGGTTGACTGCAGGTAACTGAAGTTGCACAAAGTGAAACCACAGATAAGGGGAGACTACAGTATTCGTTTTTATTGCTGACATAACAAATTACCACAAACGTAGTGACTTAAGCAACAGAAATGTATTACCTTACAGTTCTGTAGGTCAGAAGGCCATGGCGGGTCTCAGTGGACTAAAATAAAGGTGTAAGCAGGGTTGTGTCCTTTCCATAGTCCCAGGATTGGTTCTGTTTCCTTGCCCTTTCCAGCTTCTGGAGTCTGCCTCCATTCCTTGGCTGGTGTCCTTTTTTCCCTCCATCTTCAAAGCAGTGTAGCATGTGAAGCCCTTCTCACATGGTGTTACTCTGACCTCCCTTTTGCTTCCCTTCTATATTTTTAAGGACCTTTGTTATTAGAATTCCCCACCTGGATAATTCCAGGCTAATCTTCCTATCTCAACTTTAATCACACCTGCAAAGTCCCTTTTGCCAAGTCACCTAACATATTTACATATTCTGGGGATTAGGACATGGATATCTTTGGGGCCATTCTTCTGCCTATTACAGACATTATATCTGCAAGTTTGGGGGTTGCCACCCATAGACTTAGAGTGTCTCATGCTGCTTGTTGAACCAGTAGCTATTGTATGCTTACTGTTTAAAAAACGATTCTGTTAAATATTTTGAGAACTGTAAAGAGAAATTGAGATTACGTTATGTAAGCCATCTCCATCTGGTACAGATCTGGTACACCTTCTCCAGTGTCTTCAATAATGCCGCAATAATAATGTTTTCTCCGTCTCTCTCCTGCACTGCTTGGCCCTCCACTTTTGAACTTGGGTGAAGCACCACACTGTAGTGAATGAGATCTAGCAGTCACCAGGGAGCTGAATAGAATCTGAGCACTCACAGATGGGGCTGATTCATGCAACCTCAAATGCAGGAAGTTAGTCTCCAATGGGGTAAACCTTGCTCAAAGGGAAGAGGGAGATGGCAGTTGGCTATTAGTTCCCCTTCTTTTGTCTGTCATGTGGACTACTGTAAGGTGCCCTTCCTCCTTACAACATTCTGGAGAAGTTCTGCTGCTAAGTGAATACACCTGCTGAGCAACTTCTGTGTTTCTCCATGGCTAGTTGTGAAGCAATAGCTAACACAGTAACACTTTGCATTACATTTTCCTTTGCTTCCCTTTCCTTTATCCTCACTGCCCTGGGCTTGCACTTCCCAAATAAGTTGTTAGCAATTTAATCTTTGCCTTAAGCTTTGTTTTCTAGAAGACCTGAGCTAAGACACCATCTAATCAGGCCTTCTCCAAATATCAGGGAATAAATGAGACAAATGTTTCTAAACTCATAAATGCTTTTGCTGTTAAAAACCCTTAAAATGTTGGTGGTTAGTGTTAAACATAAACTATAAGAGATAGAGACACACAATGAGGAAAAGTTTTAAAAGAAACACTATAAGCTTACCTTCTTGTTCACGGTTTTTGGTGTTGCTCTTGTGTTAAGCTTCATCTGTTAAAGATGGGAGATTGCTCTGTGGAAAGTGAGGAAACTACTGGTCAGGGAGAATTAACCAGTGTACGATACACCAAAATTTGGACTTTTTGCCTAGTATTAAAGAAACAGCTTTCATAAGGGCTTCCTTACATAACCTGCCCCAGTATCTAGTACATATATATGCCTCATTTTACTAGTTGGCCATCAGCTCATATTTACAGTCTCCTTACAACTAGGTTGTAAGGGCTTGTGGGCAGGTTCTCTTTTAGCCTTTTTGATTTTCCCACAGGGTCCAGCAGAGAGAGTGCCTTTTATACAGTAAGCACTTGATAATGGTTTATTTACTATTGGAAATGGCTGGCAAAGATTATATACAGTAAATACTAAATCTAACTGAGAAATCCTTAGTATTTTTTCTGTTTCTACAGTCACCAGAGAATGTAGTCAACACTACAAAGATATTCTGTGCACCTGATGTTGACATATTCCTATTTAGTTCTGAAGGTCTCCTGGACATGACCAAATGGGGAATCATTGCATATAACTTCATATCCAGATGAATATTCTGGTGCGTGTTTAGGAGTACCTACACCTAGTGGAGAACAAGAGCAGAAGAGCCATATGGGTTGCCTGAGGGACGGTGGATATCCTTTGTCCTGTCTTACATTATACAAATCCTTCCAGAGGACTTACTCCTTTAGCTTTACAAAAATCGGCCCCCTTGTGCAAAGAACCAAGGAGGATATGTATTTGCCATTTTTATTTCTCAGAAATAGCAATTCAAATTATATTAATCTTAGGTGATATTTACCTTGGTTAAAGTATGCATTTTAATGCAGACAATTTTCTTCTAGGCAAAGTGGGATTGATAGATAGTTTTAAAAATAGTTGGATCAGCCTATGGTGCACATCAAGCTATAAAAATAGAAGCCAGGTCTATGCTTGACAGATTCCAAAGATAGTCTTTGGTATGATTAGCTAATATGATACTGCAGGTCTCTTAAATATTAATGAACCACTAATGCCAATTTGAGAAACTGCACAAAGAACATGGGAGCCTTTTAATATTATTGCCCAGGCAGAAGTAAGATTTACATTTGGGATTTTTGCAACAATTAGATAAATAATTATGAATAAGCATATGTTAACATACATCTAATTTACAGTATATAGCATTGTATGTATGCCGCAAGAAGAAAGATAGATGATTCTTACAAATCCAGTTCCTTTCCCTGAACTTGTTCCTTGGTCAATAGATGGGAAATGCATCTATCTATACTATAAGGCATCCACCAATGTCTATGGATCAAGTGACCAGTGGTGAAACCCCTCACTCTCTGCATTGAAACAGAAATATCCCCCTAAACCATGTGGCAGTATAATTTATTCAGATTATAATGTGTATTCACTGTTGATGAAGAGTCAGAAAGAATGAGATTTATGTATAATTGATGTTCGTTTCATTTCTCCCTTACTACCACCTTCGTACATACATCAGAGTTGTTTGTAGGCCTACATGAGATATTTAAAGACATCTTCTCATTGATTTTGAAGAAGTCAAAATTATTCGAGTTTCTGCTAGGAGTCCCTGAGGAGGGATGGAAAGGAGCAAGGCCACAAGGTAGGTCAGGTGCTTTCTAAGCAGCTCTGCTATCTGCTCCATCATAACATCATTCTGTATTATAATGTCATATTTATTTGTCTCAGTTTTCCATTGGACTAAAATTGCTCAATTGTTGAATAAATGAATAAATATTGATAGAGATTCTTCCTGCAAGAATTTTTAGTTTCAAAAACTTGTTTGTTTTCATTATGATAACATAGAAAAAGGAAAATTACATGAGCCTTTGTTGCCAATGTTCAGAAGTGGTAGGTAGATATATTGAGAACTTTCAGGAAAAGGGAAATATTCATCTAAAAATATTTACGTGGTAGCACTGCGAGTGAGTCCCTATAGTAAATAAAATATTAAAATTTAGTTGGGGACTTACTTTGGTTCATGTGCCCTGCTATACAACATTTGACTGGCTCTGAACACATTGGAGTACTCCCATGGACAAATGGGATCATGTCAAGTTAAAAAACTTCTGCACAGTGAGGGAAACAGTCAACAAAATGAAGTGACACCCACAGAATAGGAGAACGTGTTTGCAAACTAGCCATCTGACACGGGATTAGTAACCAGAATATATAAGGATCTCAGACAACCCTATAGGAAAACATCTAACAATTCAATTAAAAACTGGGCAAAAGATCTGAACAGACATTTCTCAAAAGAAGACATACAAATAGCAAACAGGTATACGAAAAGGTGCTCAACACCATTGATCATCAGAGAAATGCAAATCAAAGCTACAGTGAGATATCATCTCACCCCAGTCAAAATGACTTTTATCCAAAACACAGGCTATGACGAACGTTGGTGAGAATGTAGAGAAAAGGGAATCCTTGTATGCTGTTGGTGGGAATTAGCACAACCACGATGAAGACCAGTTCGGAGATTCCTCAAAAAACTAAAAATAGAGCTACCATATGATCCAGCAATTCCACTGCTGGGTATATACCCAAAAGAAAGGAAGTCAGTATATCAGAGATATCTGCACTCCTATGTTTATTGCAGAACTATTCACAGTAGCCAAGATTTGGAAGCAACCTAAGTATCCATGAGTGGATAGATGAACAGATAACATGGATAAAGAAAAAGTGGTACATATACACAACACGGTACTATTCAGCCATTAAAAAGGAATGGGATCCTGTCATTTGCAGCAACATGGATGAACTGGAGGCCATTAAGTGGAATAAAACAGGCACAGAAACACAAATTTCTCACGTTCTTACTTATTTGTGGGAGCTAAAAATTAAAACAATTGAACTCATGGAGATAGAGAGTAGAAGGATGGTTACCAGAAGCTGGGAAGGGTGGTAGGGGTGGGATATGGGGAAAAATGGGGATGGTAAAGGGGTACGAAAATAGTTAGAAAAAATGAATAAGATTTAATATTTGATGGCACAACAGGAGAACTATAGTTAAAAATAATTTAATTGTACATTAAAAATAACTAAGAGTATAATTGGGTTGTTTATAACATAAATAATAAATGCCTGAGGTGATGTATGTGCCATTTGCCCTGATGTGATTATGACACACTTCATGCCTATATCAAAATATCTCATGTAACCCATAAATATATACAACTACTATGTATTCACAAAAATTAAAAATTCAAAAAGGATACTTCCAATATTTTACTTACTTTTTCCTGATTATAAATATAACATTTGCCAGTTTAAAGAAAGTTAAAATATATGAAAATGTATCAAAAAATCATCATAATCTCACCATGAGATAATTATGTTTATTTTCTGTTCCTTTAGATTCTTTCAGTGTTATATATGAGCATATGTGTGCATGCACACACGTATATATTTTTTAATTGGTGATTTTTAAAATTTCAATCGTTTTTGGGATACAGGTGGGTATATGGTTACACGGATAAGTTCTTTTGTGGTGATTTCTGACATTTTAGTGCACCTGCCACCTGAGCAGCGTACACTGTAGCCAATATGTACTCTTTTATCCCTCCTCCCCTCCCAACCATCCCCTCAAAGTCCCCAAAGTCTGCTGTATCATTCTTATGCCTTTGTACCCTCATAGCTTAGTTCCCGCTTATAAGTGAGAACATATAATATTTGGCTTTCCATTCCTGAGTTGCTTCATTTAGAATAATGGCCTGCAGCTTCATCCAAGTTGCTGTAAAAGACATTATTTCATTCCTTTGTATGGCTGAGTAGTATTCCATGGTGTGTAAATACCACACTTTCTTTATCCACTCCTTGGTTGATGAGCACTTCGGTTAGTTCCACATCTTTGCAATTGTGAATTGTGCTGCTACAAACATGCGTGTGCCTGTGTCTTTTTCATATAACGATTTCTTTTCCTTTGGGTAGATACCCAGTAGTGGGATTCCTGGATCAAATTGTAGTTGTACTTTTAGTTCTTTGAGGAATTTCCATACTGTTTTCCGTGGTGTTTGTACTAATTTACATTTCCACCAGCAATGTAAAAGTGTTCGCTTTTTACCACATCTATGCCAACATCTATTGTTTTTTGACTTTTTATTTATGGCCATTCTTGCAGGAGTAAGGTGGTATCTCATTGTGGTTTTAATTTGCATGTCCTTGATGATTAGTGATGTTAAGCATTTTTTCATGTGTTTCTTGGCTGTTTGTGTATCTTCTGTGGAGAAATTTCTACTCATGTCCCTTGCCCACTTTTTGATGGGGTTGTTTTTTTCTGATGCTGATTTGTTTGAGTTCCTTGTAGATCTACGAGATCGCACCATTGCACTCCAGCCTCAGTGACAGAGCAAGATCCCGTCTCAAAAAAATAAAATAAAATAAAATAAATTCTGAGGCATAGTCAC
>NW_012103144.1:107139-118461 GCF_000951045.1 Mandrillus leucophaeus
TTTCTGATGCTGATTTGTTTGAGTTCCTTGTAGATTCTGGACACTAGTCTTTTGTTGGATGCATAGTTTGGGAATATTTTCTCTCATTCTGCAGGTTGTCTGTTTACTCTGCTGATTATTATTATTATTTACTGTGCAGAGGTTTTTTAGTCTATTTAGATCCAATTAATTTTTGTTTTTGTTGCATTTGCTTTTGGGGTCTCAGTAGTTAATTCATTGCCTAAGCCAATGTCCAAAAGAGTTTTTCTGATGTTAGCTTCTAAGATTTTTATGATTTTAGGTCTTAGATTTAAGTCCTTGATCCATCTTGAGTTGATTTTTTGTATAAGGTCAGGGATGCGGATCCAGTTTTATTCTTTTATATGTGGCTTGCCAGTTTTCCCAGCAACATTTATTGAATAGGGTGTCCTTTTCCCACTTTATCTTTCATATGCTTTGTTGAAATCAGTTGGTTCTAAGTATTTGGCTTTATTTCTAGTTCTCTATTCTGTTCCATTGGCCTATGTGCCTATTTTTATACCAGAACCATGCCATACTATATGGTATTAGTACTATAGCTTTGTAGTATAATTGAAGTCTGGTAATGTGATGGTACTCACTGCCTGATTTTACAGTGCTAGGTAACTGTAGTCTTGTAGTATAATTTCAAGTTGGGTAATGTGAGAAGATACTTGATATAATTTTGATTTTCTTAAATTTATTGAGACTTGTTTTGTGGCCTATCATATGGTCTATCTTGGAGAATATAGTACTAGGTAACAATAGCCTCATAGTATAATTTGAAGTCGGGTAATGTGGTGCTTCCAGATTTGTTCTTTTTGCTTAGTATTGTTTGGCTATGTGGGCTCTTTTTTGATTCCATATGAATTTTAGGATTATTTTTTCTAGCTCTGTGAAGAATGATGATAGTACTTTCATGAGAATTGCATTAAATCTGTAGATTGCTTTGACAGTATGGTCATTTTTTACAATATTGATTCTTCTCATTCATAAGCATGGAATGTATTTGTGTAGTTTCGAGGGTTCCTTTTGGGATTGACTTCCAGTTTTATTCTACTGTTGTCTGAGAAGATACTTGATATAATTTTGATTTTCTTAAATTTATTGGACTTGTTTTGTGGCCTATCATATGGTCTATCTTGGAGAATGTTCTATGTGCTGACAAGAAGAATGTATATTCTGTACTTGTTGGGAAGAATGTTCTATAAATATGTGTTAAGTTCATTTGTTTTAGGGTACAGTTTAAGTCCATTGGTTCTTTGTTGACTTTCTGTCTTGATGATCTCTACAGTGCTGTTAAATGAGTATTAAAGTCTCCTGCTATTATTGTATTGCTGTCTATATCATTTCTTAGGTCTAGTGGTAATTGTTTTATAAATCTGGGAGCTCCAGTGTTAGGTGCATATGCATTTAGGATTATAACATCTTCTTGTTGGACTAATTCTTTTAACATCATATAATGTCCTTCTTTATCTTTTTGTTTTTTAATTCTTATTGCTTTAAAGTCTGTTTTGTCTGATATAAGAATAACTACTCTTATTCACTTTTGGTTTCCATTTCCTTGGAGTACACTTTTCACTCTTTGCCTTAAATTTATGTGAGTCCTTATGTATTAGGGCAGTCTCTTGAAGACAGCAGGTATTTTGTTGGTGGCTTTTATCCATTCTGCCATTCTGTATCTTTTACGTGGAGCATTTAAGCCATTAACATGCAATGTTAATGTTGAGATGTGGGGTGCCATTATATTCATCATATTAGTTGTTACCTATATATTTTGTTTTTTTAAATTGTATTATTGTTTTATAGTCCCTGTGCTTTAAGGAGGCTTTATTTCAGTGCATATTGAGCTTTTGTTTCAAGATTTAGAACTCCCTTAGCTTTTCTTTTAGTTCTAGTTTGGTAGTGGCAATTCCTTCAGCCTTTGTTTGTCTGAAAAAGACTTTATCTCTTTTTCATTTGTGAAGTTTAGTTTTGCTGGATACAAAATTCTTGGCTGACAGTTACTTCGTTTAAGGAAACTAAAGATAGGACCCCAGTCCCTTCTGGCTTGTAAGGTTTCTGCTGAGAAATCTGCTGTTAGTCTGATGAGTTTTCCTTTAAAAGTTACCTGATTCTTTTATCTCACAGCTCTTAAAATTATTTCCTTCGTGCGGACTTTATATAGCCTGATGACTATACGCCTTGGTGATAATCTTTTTGCAATGAATTTCCCAGGAGCTCTTTGTACTCTTGTATTTAAATATCTAGATATCTAGCAAGGCCAGGGACGTTTTCCTCAATTATTTCCTCAAAAAAGTTTTCCAAACCTTTAGACTTCTCTTCTCCCTCAGGAACACCAATTATCCTTAGGTTTGGTCATTTTACATAATCCCATATTTCTTGGAAACTTTGTTCATTTCTTTTTTTTTCTTTATATCTTTGTCAGATTGGGTTAATTCAATAGTCTTGTTTTTAAACTCTGAAATTATTTCTTCTACTTGTTCTAGCATATTGTTGAAACTTTCCACTGCATTCCCTAAGTGTGTCTTTCATTTCCAGAAGTTCTGATTGGTTTTTGTTTATGATATGTATCTCTCTGGAAAAAATTTCATTCATATTCTGGATTAAAACAATGTCTTTATGTTGTTTTTCACCTTTCTCTGGTATCTCTTTGAGTAGCTTGATAATCACCCTTCTGAATTCTTTATTTGGTATTTCAAAGATTTCATCTTAGTTTGGATCCATTGCTGGGGAGCTAGTGTGATCTTTTGGGGGTGTTTTAGAACCCTGTTTTGTCATATTACCAGTATTACTTTTCTGGTTTCTCCATTTGGATAGACTATTTCTTCAAAATGTTCTTGAATTTATTTTTGATTTGACTGTGTTTAAATTTCTTTTCCCTCTTAAGGATCTGACTTTAATGTTAATAGTTTATTATAGCTGAATTTGATTGTTGGTGCTTGTAGGGGTGAAGACTCTGTATGAGTTCCTTAGTTATAAAGAATCTTTGTGTGCTGGCTTTCCCAGATGCTGGTGGTAGTAGTTGTGCATTTGGTGTGTGGACAAGTTTACTGTCTCCTATAGGGTTGGAATAACAGGGATCTATTGAAGCTTATCTCATTCTCATGTGGTGTACGCTTTATTTATTTATTCAGTTTTTCCCCAGTATTTTATTCACTGAGTAGATGGTTCAGGCTTCAGGCCAGTAGGGAGGTATCCCTAGTTTGGCACCAGCTGTAGCTAAATCAGTCGGGTAGATGTTATACCCAATGGTGTGCAGAGGTCCCAGCCTTGATGAAGATGGCTGGGGAAACTCTCAATTAGATGTGCTGATGATTTATCAGGGTGAGGGGTGGAAGCCACCTCAAATCTCCTGCCAGGCCAGCAAGGAAGCTATCTACCTCTGTGCTTTACTCCTGTCCCAGTGTTCTGGCTATTCATATCAGGCAGGCATATCTTTTCATCTGTAGGAATGTTGATGTTGCAAGTAGGGAGGAACTGTGATTCTGCCTCTTGTGCAAGCCTGAATCTGGAGAGTACTCTTCCTGTGGGGCTTCAGTCATCCTGAATTATTCTAAGAAGGCCGTCTATAGGTGCGTCCATGCTACATTCCCATGGAAGAAGCCCCAGCTGCATCTGCAATGATGTACTGGGGAAACAAGGACCCTTTATCCAAGACCCTTCATGATCACAGAGACATGATCACAGAGAGGTCTAGCTACCCAATGGAGCTACCAGACTCTGGGCTGGTGCTGAGGAATGTCTGCAAGGGATCCAGTGAGTGACCTGACTTCAAGTCACCCATCACACACGTATATTTTCACTAAAGTATCGTTTTACTTTACATATTGCTTTCTGACCTACTTTTTTTCTCTTAACCTAATGTGATCATCTTTCCTTGTGAATAAATAAGGCTTTTGCACACCATAATTTGCAATGATTGAATAGACATGGATGTATAGCATACCCCAATTATTATAAATGTATGACTTCATACACATCTTAAATATCTTTGTATATTTGTCTAAATACTATCTTTAAATAATTATAAAGAATATATAAATAATACAAATTAAAATATTAACATTATTTAGTAATTAAAATAATAAAAATTATCTTAAGATATATTTGTATATGTGGCCTTTTGCTTATAAGGATATATGTTCTGTTTGGATATATATTGCTACATAGAAAAACTGGGCCAATGTATACTCATCCCCTTCATGGATTGTATAAACTTACCCATTTCCTTGCATCATTAACTGTGGGTTTTTTTTTTTTTGCATCTTTTCTAATGGATAAGTAAAAAATTGTAACTCTTGGTTTAATTATTTGCATTTTTTAACTTACTAGTGAAGTTGAACTTCTTTCCTCAAGTTTTTTGGCCACTTATATTCCTCTTATTTTGTGAATTGTCACTGTGTGTCCTATGACCTAAGCCTCTTAAACTTATTATTATTTTATTAAATTGTGAAATATGTTACAAATATGAAAGAATGGATCAAAATGTAAATATGATTTAAAAGTTACTATAAAGTGAACACACATGTAATGACAACATGGTTTGAAGAAATAGGACTCTGTCAGTTCCTAGGGGCTCCCTGTTCCCCTCCTGATGTTGCAACTCCTCTCCTCTCAGAAGTAACCCAGGAGTAACTGCTAGCATGATTTTCATGATCGTCACTATCTTGCTCTTTTTTATGGTGGTACCACTTCTGTGGACATTCCCAAACAAAAGAGGCATGCTTGCCTGCTTTTGAACTGTAGATGGATGAAATACAACCTCATACTTTCTCTTCTGGCTAGTTTGTTCTGCTCAATATTGTGTCTTGGTCCATTGGTGGAAAGCCTGTGGAGGACAAAAGGGAGACTCCTTTAACAGGTTTGAGTACTCCTCATTGGCTTAGCAAAGCCTTCCTTGGAACTGCAGTCTCTGATTCTTTCTACTCCATCCTTCCTCCCTGCTCGTCATAAGGTCTGACCTGCATCATGATCTGAAGGCTCTTCCTACCAGTATTAATTTCCCAGGAAAGCTGTAACAAATTACCACACAGTTGGTGGCTTCACACAACAGAAATTTATTCCCTGGCAGTTTTGGATGCCAGTTTAAATCAAGGTGTCAGCAAAGCTGTGCTTCCTCCAGAGGCTCGATGGGAGAATCTTTCCTTACCACATCCAGCTTCTGGTGGCTCCAAGAATTCCTTGGCTTGTATCACTCCAGTCTCTGCCCCTTTCTTCACGCGGCCTTCTCTTTCTCTCTCCCAAAACTTTCTCTGCCTTTCTGTTATAAGTCATTATTACTGGATTTAGGGCTCATCTGGATAATGTTGGATGATGTCATCTGAAGATCCCTAACTTTATTACTTCTGCAAAGACTCTTTTTCTTCTCAAATACGGCCATATTCCCAGGTTCTGGGATATGGACTTATTTTTTTGGTGGCCATTAGTCAAGCAACCACTCGATTGCCTTCTCTGGATCTCCCCCTTTATTCTTCACATGTGGGGCCCCCAATAAATGTGTTGCATGTCTAATCCTATCTTAGCACCTGCTTCTTGAAGGACTTGAACCAAGCACAAATCATTGAGCTAAAAAGCTAATCCTGCCATTAAGAATGCCACTGCCTGTGTGGTTCCTCTGAGACATAGCCTCAGCTTGTGATGCAGGTCACAGCCCTGTGAAGAAGAGGAAGCCCTGGATTGGGTAGCAAGAATCGCACACAGAGCAGCAGTTCTGGGAAAGATCTGGCCAGGCCAGCAGGGAATCCTTGAGCCCATTAGAAGAGTGCTGAGTCTGACAGGCAGAGCCTGCTGTAGTTCACCTACTATGCTCCACCATTAGCAGGGAGCAGCAGGCTGAGGCATGTGGACCCAGGCAGGAGTGTGGCAGCCCCTGGAGCTGTCAACTCACTGTGCTCCTTGCTGCAGCACATCTGAGAAGCTCCTTTTCATGGCCAGTACCATCCACCCCTTGTACTGAACAGATGTACTTTTTCCACCCAGGTTTGGGAATAGAACCTCGATGATTCCAGTGGGTCTGTCTTTCTGAGGAGAAACTTAAAAGAGGCAGTGCTATTGTCTGAATGTTCATATGTTGAAACCTAACCTCCAGTGTGGTATTAGGGGGTGGAGCCTTTGGCAGGGCAAAGCCCTCATGACCCAGTCACCTCCTAAAGGCCTCATCTCCTAATGGGATTAGTGTCCTTATAAAAGAAGCCTGAGAGAGCTGCCTTGCCCCTTCCACCACTGAGAACACAGCTAGAAGTCGCCATCTATGAATCAAGAAATGGGTCTTCACCAGATGCTGAATCTGCTGAGATCTTGACTTTGGCCTTCTCAGTTTCCAGAACTGTGAGAAATAAATTTTAAGTCACTCAGTTGATTTTGTTTGTTTGTTTGTTTGTTGCTTTTTGTTATAGCAGCCCAAGCAGACTAAGACAGGCAGGTTACTCTCTTAAGAACAAACTAAGTCCCTGTCACTGTAGTTGGTCTCAGGGCCACATGTGTTCCTCTTCCTCCCCCTCCTCCACTCTCTCCTCTAAATTCCCATCACCCTCAGCTGTCACCTCAGCAGGTGGTGGTGGTTTGCCTTTGGAAGGTGTGATTCACACCTTCATTGCTGCAGGGTCGAAACCCTCGGTAATCACACCCTTGCTTTGGGGCTGTTGCGCATGTGCATCCACAGTACAGTGGAGTGGGGAGAAGTGCCCTTCCGTTCCTAAACCCAGGTGTTCTTCCTGTGGGGAAAGTGCCATTTGGAAATTTCTAATTTAATGTGTACACTGTATCATAAAGGATGGCACCCTAT
The DNA here is from genome assembly GCF_000951045.1 of Mandrillus leucophaeus. NCBI lineage: Eukaryota > Metazoa > Chordata > Mammalia > Primates > Cercopithecidae > Mandrillus > Mandrillus leucophaeus. The sequence continues at coordinate 113,924 of NW_012103144.1, forward strand.
CTTTCAGAGTGCTGTCTCTGAGCTGGCACTTCAGCGTTGCCCTCCCAAAGCCATTCCCAACCTCTGTGAGGCTGGCTCCTTCTGCACGGACACTGCGGGACATAACCAGTGGTCGGGGCACAACCCCCATATCTCATGGTGAGGGAAGTGATAGAGTGTGCAGTAGCCTCCATTTACTCTTTTTCCAGATCCATTTTCTCTTCTGTGCCTTGCTCTATTTCCCAGAAGGTGAAGCCTTTGGGATAGCATCAGTAGGTTGGATTCAGGCAAGGGCGGTGAGGCGGGTGGCTGGGAGGAAGAACCACGAAATTGAAGGGAAGGTGGATAAAAAGTTTCAGATTTTTTTCTTCTGCCAGTCTTCCCTGCTTTGGTCCAACAGTTACACACAGCTGTGCCCCTCCATGTGCTTTCGTAGCTACCATTCTCACTAGACTCCAGATTCACTCTTTCCTCGGGGTGGTAATAGCTTCCCTCCACATCTCCCTTAAGCTTGCCCCGGTTAGATACTAGTCTGTGTGGATCTCAAGCCTACAGATTAGGCCCCAGATAGTGGTGCTGGATGAGGTTTTGAGGACAGGTGAAGGAAAACCATACAAGGGATAGGTTTCCAGCCCTGGGAGGGTAAATGCCAGCCCTTCCAGGATAGAAGGGGTCCCTGGTAGCCAACTTGCCACCAAGTGGTCAGTTGGTCTCTTTGAGGAAGAAACCATATTGGGGGCTCAATATTGGTCTCTCTTCCTAGCAGGTTAGACATGCAGAGGCAGCAATAGCCAGCTTGGCTTTGGTAAGTAGAAGTCTATGCTGTTGGGTCCACATCTTTCTACCAGTTTGACCACTGTGACCTCTCCATTCATGCCATTCTGGAGTGGATGATGAAAAAGGCTGGCTAATGGCAGCTAGCTGGATCTGTTCGCTTTCTGGGTTATTTCCCACCGCTGCTGTGATGGATGATCTCTAGTGGGTGTTAACATGTGACACAAAAGTCTTCACACTTTGTGCCCACTGCCATATGGCCCTCCCCGTGTCTCTTCCCCAGGCCACCTTGTCTGGGGAATGGAGCAAATAAGGTCCTTTTGGATTAGCAAATGTAGTATCCTAGTTTTATACAAAGTTGAATAGTTCATGAAACTATTACAAATATAACATAGGTTGTAAGTTTGAATAAAGTTGTGATTACTTAAGATTTAGAAACCTTATATTATTTATTCTTTGAAAGCAATGTGAACCTTACGTCAAAGGGAAAATGATGCCAAAAGAGAGAGGAAAAGAGATTGAGAGAGTTTTCCTGGGTGATTACTAACCCTGAGTCCCCATTCTAGCCAGATACTGCCAACACAGGCACAGAAGTGAACAAGACAAGCCAGCAAATAGAACCATGAAAGGTGTGTGAAGCCAGGGATGATATGACCTGGATTGGAGGCAAAGAGCTCTCAGTAGTACCTGCCAAATGAAAGCAAGAAGGATTAGCCTACTGTTTTAAAATTCTCTCTTCCCACCAGCTAGAATGGGAGCCTTCTGGGCTTTTGGAGAAAGAACGCTTCTGGTTTGAGGAATGTGCTATAAGGGACCCTGCTAAGGGCCTTATGAAAAGGCGCCGTTGGAGCAAACAGCCTGCTTACAGTTGAGATTTGAATTTCAAATGCGGGAACTTCTGAAAGAAAAACAGTCTCAGTGCAACATAAATTGCTTCCAAACACTCAAAGACACAGCAGAAAGGGCAACAGAAAACCACATGAGGCAAAATAATTTTGATAAACTGTTATGAAATCTGTTTTCTTTTTCTGCACCCCTCTCCTCCCAACCCCCAAGTAACCAGAAGAAGCAGAAAATTAATTGAAACTGTGCAGGAAGTTCCAAGAAACTCTGAGGTGGGAGATATATTTGAAAACTAGGTGCTCTGACTGAATCAACAGTCTCCTTTAGGGAAATATCCCCCAGAGAGAAGGAGAAATTCCTGACTGAGTGTGAAGACAGCCAGTCCATTTGTATATATTTAACTTGTAAAGATGGAAGCTGTGTGTACTGTTAGCCAGCTTTTAGGCCACTCCTGAAGGCCCGATAAGGTGCATGCATAGCAATTAATCGTCATGTGCTTTGTCATCAAGTAATCTGTGATAGATTTCAGATGTCTCAACTGAAAGAAACTTCATTTTCTGCCTGGAGAAGGAACTTGTGAAAGCAACCACCACTGTGTGGCAGGGGTGTGAGAGGTGCCAACTATTTATACAACACGTGCCCAGAAACCATCTGAAGGTTAGTTCTTTTCACAGAAAGGAAAATACAAATTTGTGAACCATATCCGAAGGCCGAGTAAGATGACTTGGAGGTCAGGTTTCAGAATGAATTTGTACTATACAGGCAGATCGCTATTTTTCCATGCCCGTTTGTGTGTGTGTGTGTGTGCGCGCGCGTGTGTGTGCGTGTGAGTGTAATGTGTCCCTACTGGTGACCCAGTCAAGGAGCAAATGTTGAATTCCTGCATTTCAGGTTGCGGACATATTATTCTACCAGTGGGAAATAAGGCTCTCGCAGTCCTATTATGGGAAGCCAAATTGCTTCATCCCCAGAAGCCAGAAGCTTTCACCAGCTAGCAGTGGGGAGCCCACACAAAGCTGTAATTTGCAATCTGAATCTAATTTCAAACCTCATCTAAAAAAAAGAAAATTAATATATCTAAGAAACTCCCTACCTGCTAGCTAGCTTCCTCCCAAATTCCTTAGAATTTATCAGTAATTGATTTCTTGAAGAAAATTAGTCAGTTTATTCATTGTCTCAAATATTCTTTTATTTTGTATATACTAACTATGGTTAAAGTGGGTGAAGACCCACCTATTAAGAAATGATTCATCACATTATCCAAAGGAAGGAGTATCTTTAGAATATTACCAGCTTAAGAAAACAGCTTTATCTTCTAATAAAAGTGAAAAATGTACGTGAATTCAGCCTTAAAATAGGAAAGCGCTCTACTCAAGTGAGATTGAATTTAGGGGCTGTCACTCCCGAAGGTGGAGAGAAAGATGTGCAGGAGAAAGGTCACACACATCTAAGTTTGGCTCTGCACCCACAGCCGCCCCTTTCTAAAGACAAATTAATGAGCGGGCTACTGTCTCCAGTTTCCTGACCATAACAAGCTTGCAGTGGAGGGAAGAAACAGGGCAAGGGAAATTCATTACTGAGAAATGTCCTCCCATCACTTGAAACGTGAGCCGTAACCAAGAAAAAGTAAGGATATTATTAGACAAGCACACACACCACCCTGCAGTCATGAAAGTTGGAAATGAAGGTACAGGGTTAGCCTTCTCAAAAGAAAGTTGCAAACAATACCAAAATACTTTCTCTTCAACTCCTCCACTTTCTATTTGATTTCTGGAGCTCTTAACAAATGATGAGAATTGGCCGAGTTGTGTTTTTCCTGCCTCTTGCTTCTTCCTCTGCTGAAAGTAAAAGCTAAAAATGCTGAGAAATGATTACAAGTTGGACAGAAGGGAAAGAATTCAGTCTGGGTAATTTGCCAGCTGTTAGTTCTGGATAACTAAAGCCTGAAGGACACTTACCATGGTGGAGGTTTTGTGGGGCATGAAGCTTATATAATTTCAGGGGCTCTCTTTAAGAAGAGGAAGACCCATTTGTGAAATCAATATTAGGTACGAAAGTATACAGTTATTCTGAATGAGAAATCACAAGGAAACACACATACTAAAAAGCTGAGAAATAACTCTTCATCCGGGATTTGTCATTTCTCATCTCAATTAGTGCGCTAATTCTTTCCTGTTTTTTGTTTTGTTTTGTTTTTGTTTTTGTTTTAAGACAGAGTGTCGCTCTGTCGCCCAGGCTGGAGTGCAGTGGTGCGATCTCAGCTCACTGCAAGCTCTGCCTCCTGGGGTTCAAGTGATTCTCCTGCCTCAGCCTCCTTAGTAGCTGGGATTACAGGCATGCACCACCATGCCTGGCTAATTTTTGTATTTTTAGTAGAGACGGGATATCATCATTTTGGCGAGGCTGGTCTCGAACTCCTGACCTCAGGTGATCTGCCCACCTCAGCCTCCCAAAGGGCTGGGATTACAGGTGTAAGCCACCACACCTGGTCTCCTGGTTCTTTTCTATTCTTAACACCACTGGAGAGATTGTTGTCAGAACCAGCTACCTTATTTGCAGGGCCCAGTGTAAAATGAAACTGTGGGTCCCCTTGTTCAAAAAGTATTAAGAATTTCAAGATGGCGACAGTGGAACATTAAACTAAGCTTGGGTCCCTTCTAAGTGTGGGGCCCTTTGCAACTGTGTAGGTTGCACACTCAAGGAGCTGGACCTATCAGTGTAATAAAATACAGAAAAGTAATGTAAATAATATATTTTTATGAACTGATGGACTCACCTCTTTGACTTGTCTTACTTTTTTTCTACGTATTTTTTGACTACTATTTATATGATGACTACTTTGTAATATCTTTTTCAATACCCTGGAAAGATAATTCAGTCTTTCTTTTTAGCCTGCTGATTAAAATCAATCTTTCTTTCTTTCTTTCTTTCTCTTTCTTTCT
>NW_012103144.1:118656-141147 GCF_000951045.1 Mandrillus leucophaeus
CTTCCTTCCTTCCTTCCTTCCTTCCTTCCTCTTTCTTTCTCCTTCCTTCCTTCCTTCTTTCTCTTTCTTTCTCCTTCCTTCCTTTCTTTCTTCCTTTCTTTCTCTCTCTCTCCTTTTTTTTTTTTTTTAACCATTGACAGATTAGAAAAGTTTGTTTCAGCATCACAATTCATTATTTTCATGTCACGTAAGCTTTTAGGATTGTTAAGTTTGGGAAAACCACTGTCAAGCTTCTTTCTTCCAGTGTGAACCACAAGATTTGTTTTACAGACAGGCCTGGTACCACCTGCATGCTTCTGGAGCCAGGCTCTCCAAGATGGGTCTGCAATGTGGTACGACCTCTGGCCTGGCTTTCTGTTGTGTCGTTAGGGGAGTTGGCACAAGAGTGGGTGATGGGAGGATTTCTTGAGGCCATTCTTTCACCAGAATAGTTAGCAATAACGTGGAAGTGATATCTCAAACTAAATGATTCTCAAATTAAGTTTCTCTTTGCTGGATTCCAAAAATGCCCATGGCTGCAACACCAATAGACAGGTGGGAAAGTGTGATTGGATTTGGATTGAATGGTGTCTCAAAGTCATGGTGGAAAGAGTGCTTATAGTTGATCACTGTGAAAATAGTTCCTTTTGCAAATTTTATAATATGTGACATGGAAAGGGCCCATGCAAACTTAACCCTCATTGCAGCCCCTTTAAATCTACTTCTGATAATAAAACACATCACATTGACACCTGGCACTCTACCCACTTGGAGCGAAGTATTATGCCAGCCACAAAGTAGAGTCATAGAGCTGGCTCTAATACAAGCTGGGCAAATGGTGGCCATTTTCTTTGTGAGAGGACAAGTGAGTTCTGAATTCCACATCACAAAGGCTGCAGGCTGCCCTTCTGTGTTTTCAGTGCATGTTTCCACTTAGGTAATAAAGCAGACAGCAATGGCGTGATGGACAATGACACTTACTGCAGATGAAGATGGATGAAAAGAGACTACTCTCTTATTTGAAGTAAAGGTCACTTCCAAACAGATCACTTGGCATTTACTCCTAGAAAAGTGCTTGCACATTTAAAATAAAGAGTATTTTCTAGAAATCAAAGTCTTGTTTTGAAAAGAAATATTTTACTCACTCCTCTATAGGGCTGGAATTACAACCACCATGGATTGTATGCAGAAAATGAGTTAATTTTGCAATGCACACTTCATGTCATCTAGACACCAGGTTCCCAGCATGTCGTCGAGCTTGAGAGTTGGTGAGGTTCTCAGACATAGGTTTTACAATGTGCATTGGACAGGCAAGACAATAGGCTAAAAATAAAAGGGAAGAGACCATAATGATATGCAACAGTGTTGGGTGTGTCTTAGAGTCAACTTGCAATTTTTCATGCCAGAGAGAGGAGCAGCAACATGGAAAATTGAAAGTTGGATTATCTGTCCAGCTAGTCAAGACTGTACCCTTACTCTTTGTGGGGTAAATCCTGTGGCCTCTTCTTCACACTCATCCTTCTTGATCTCTCAGCCATCTTGGAGACTACTGAACTCTTCTTCTTGAACTCCTTTCTTTCTTTGACCTTGTCCTCTCCACACTCACCTTCACCTGCTCTTATGATGAGGTTTCTATTCCCTCCTCCACCCTCTGCTGTCCTCTATATTTTCTCCTTGGCTCTTTCACCCTCCCTCGACCTCACTGAGCTTTCCTGTGGAGTCTCTCACCCTCATTCACAATGCCTTCCCTGTCTAGACTCACCTGACTGATTCACTGGCTTGTAAAACCTCCACATGCCTATGATCTTCCTTCTGTGTTGTCACCCCAATCCTCCTCATCCTTCATTTCGAAGATTTGGCATAATCTCTGACTCTCCCAGCCTCTTCCTCTGAAATCCCTTTCATCTGCCCTGTTCTTTCCATCTCCGGTAGAGTTATTTTGGTTTATACTCTCATCACTGCTTCACTGATTAAAATAACCTAAATATTTTCCTGGCTTCATCCTCCCTTCTTTTAATGGATTCTAAGTATTTTCTCTAAGTGTAATTAAAATATTACACTCTACTGCTCAAACACCTCCCATAGCTTCTCATTGCTATTCTTCATAAAGTACAAAATTCCTTAGTACAACGTTTGGGGCTTTCTGTAATCTGACTCCAACACATCTTTCCAGTATTATATCATACAACTCTTCCTCCCTCGCCCTTTGATTTAATGGAGGAGGAATAAAAGGGCAATGTACAACACAGAACCTTTATGTGGATAATTGAGGCCCGACCAAACTTTATATTTCCCCCAGAGCACCAACAAATGTTTTGATGAGAGATTTAATGAGAAAGGACATGTAGCTAGGTTAATGGCTAAGGAAATGAACAGAGGGACTGGGCCAATAATGAGCACAGATGCTCTTAAATAGACCGAGCTGGAGACACAGGCTGTCCTCACCCGTGGAATGTGGAAAAAGCAGCTCTTCAGTTAGTGAAGGCAGAATTTGCAAATGTCCCTGAGCACCATTCCTGGAACACCAAAATCTTCTAAAAATTATTATTAGTGGACTGACAGTTTCTGCCTTTCTTTATGAAAAAGGCAGGGAGATGCTCCAGACCGCCGACCCTGACATGCTTCCCCTGGGTCTCCTATTATCTCTTTATTTGTGCTGATATTTTCTGTCATCTGTTGCATATAGCTAATTTTAGGGCAGTTTTCTCCACATTACCTTTTCTCAGGAGAAGCTCCTATCATTTGGGGACAGAAAGGAAGTGAAGAAAATGCATTAGGCAAAATGAAGTCTAGAATATTAAGAAAAAGTGGCGTTGTGATAAAACTCAGACAAAAATTATTTTTCTATTAAATCTTTAGAAGAAGAGGTATGAGAAGGAAATACATATTCTGATTCTTAAACATCCAAGTTCTATTTTGGTTCACCTTGATCTACTTATATCAATTACAAATTTGTAATGAGGCTTACTTCTAACACACATATATGTTGAGCTCATACCTCATTTCCCAATCCTACCACACACACATACACACACACAAATATATACACAATCACACCATGTTTGAAGAAATAAGATAAATGAAACCAGCATTTAAAGCTCATTCAAAATCTGTTTATACATATTTTTAACTGAAAATGAACATTCGTAGTTTAGGTATACTTGCTTTGAGTATGATTATAAGCAGGCAATGTAAGAAATGTAAAAATAAACACAGCGTTTTAAAGTAAGGAGACAATGTTTTGGTGTAGTTTGGCTTTATTGAATGCCAAAGGTTTTCTCACATTGAAAAACCATATATATGCTTTAAAAATTAAAACATACTGTAATTAATCAAATTCAAATAAAGGTCAGTGAAAAATTTGCAGGCTTAATCACTTAAACATATTATAATACTTTCAAAATTAAGAATACCAAGTAATGCATAATTATCTAGTCTTTTAACCAAGGAAAATTAGTTTATCAACATTAATTAAGTCTCCAACTGACACTAAAAGTAAATTAAGAATATTACTAAATTGATTTTGCAAGTGACTAAACTGAGACAGAGAAATATCAAGTGAATTTCCCAGGGTTATAGTCAAGTCCGTAGAAGTTGGAACCTGTGGATTTTAATTTATTTTTGTGTGGTTCTAATGATTATTAAAGTATGTCTTCTTCCAAGCATAACAGTTAATGACATTAGTTACATAAAAAATCTTTACAAGATCTCTCTTTTGAGAATCATGTTTCTTCTGATTAACTCTTACAAAAGATTTAAGAAGAGCAAAAATTAATACATTTCTCATGCAAAGTAGCAAAAATATATGTTTTAAAAATTATTTGTATGCATAAAATAAAAATAGTTTTTGTTGTAAGAATAGAAAATACTGATTGGAGGCTGGGTGCAGTGTCTCACGCTTATAATCCTAGCACTTTGGGAGGCCTAGGCAGTTGGATTGCCTGAGCTAAGGAGTTTGAGACCAGCCTAGGCAACATGGTGAAACCTTGTTTTTACTAAAATACAAAAAATTAGCCAGGTGTAGTGGTGTGCGCCTGTAGTCTCAGCTACTCCGGAGGCTGAGGCAGGAGAATTGCTTGAACCAGGGAGGCGAAAGTTGCAGTGAGCTGAGATTGCGCCACTGCCCTCCAGCCTGGGTGACAGAGCAAGACTCCATCTCAAAAAAAAAAAAAAAAGAAAATACTGATTGGTATGAAAATAACTGAAATTTAAGACAAATATCAGGGAAAACCGTGACCTATTTTTTAATGATTTCCTCAACCCCCAAACATCATCAGTTCATGTTTTTCATCCTGGTTTTGAGTTCACTTACGTTTTCTGGCCAATTGAAGATTTCTTTTCATCTAAGCTATATGATATTATTGTGATACTATTTTTTATCCAGAATTTTGAAATCTACATTAGCATAGTCTGCATGTTGCAAGAGGTTCCCTAATTTTTCCATATTTTTTTGCTTTCTGCTTGGAAAGGAGAAATAAGCTCTAGCCCTTTTTCTTTACATTCAGGAATGGAGGCTGATGATGCCTGTCTTAGCCGGAAGTTGAGTCCACACTCTCAGAGCCTATTAGGAGGAAAGTGAAAAGATGTGGGAACCGGCAAAGACTCTGAAACAGAAAAGGGGAGAAGAACTGGACCAGGGAACTAAGGGAACCAGGAAAGCGCTGATATTCCCTCAAGCCTAAGCCCATCAGACCATCCAGGCAAAATGCTTCTCTGAATGGACACGTAGCAATGCACTGGCTATCAACATTGCTTAGTAATCATCAGAAAGTATATGCCAAGGGAAGTTAAATATATCAGTTCATCTCTGATGTCTAAAATATTTAAACTTTCAAATTCGCATGGTTCAGTTCACAAACGCAGAAAATTTCAGGGTGAATTAGTCTTCTGTCTTTTTACAAAGATAAGTTTGTCTTTAAACTTCAGAAAGCTTGTCTTTAAACTTCTAAATACTATTTAGCAGAATTGGAAATCTTTGAATATTTAAATGCTTTTACTTTGGCACGTAGATCTATGACAAAAAGGATTCCATCCTTTTGATGGGTAACATTAATAATGCTGTTTCTGCAATATGTAAATCTATGCTATCTGTGAATTATGTCTCTCTTTGATGTACTTTCTCAAAACAAGATTATTTATCATAATAAATATTTTATTACACAAAACGAGGCATTTTTACAATGTCTACTTTTCTCATTTGGTTTAACCCTGTTTTATAATGTGATTGGCATATTAAAAACAGGGACTTAGCATGATTTTGGCTCAAGGAAGAGACCAGGACCATGGCATAATTTTGCACAGAGGTCAAGAGAGCACCTTGAGGCTAAAATATTTTTCTCCCCCCGGGGATAGGTACAGCATAATATACCACTGAATCTAGCAAATTCAATCTGCCAGGAAGTCAGATCATTAACAAATAAAACAAGACAAGCCACTAGGACTTCGTTTGCATTCTTCTGTTTGATCTCCCTGGAAACCAGAAGACAGCCTTTGTTCACTCTCTCACTTCAGATCAAGTCCCATTGGGTACACATTTTGATAATACCCCGAAACTTACCTCGTGCTCCTTAAGTGCAGTTCCAATGATATATTTGTGAGATTAATGTCTAACTGCACCACTAGATTAAAAGATCCGTTAGGGCAGAGATGGTGTCTGTTTTGCCTTCAGATGTAACTCCAGCATCCAGCCCAGTGCCAACCTCTTAGGAAGTACAGAGTAAATATGTATTTTTTGATTGAACATGTAAACACAAATATATGAACATATTATATAATTACAGATTGGCTGTGCCATACCATGCAATAATTCTTGTAATGGAGAAAATTTCTGATAATCATTAGAACTGGTACAAATATAAGAAGTACAAGTTTCAGGATAAAATCTTGTTGACTTTAATGTCAACTTACAGTTGATTTGAGATCCTGTCTGGGAAACAATTTGGCAAGAGTAATGATTGTCAACTTTCACTTCCTGTTATGAATTAATTGGATTCTTTTTATGTTGTGCTTTATTTCTTTTCCTCTGCCTTCTAAATTTGATTACTTGATTTTTTTCTAAAGGTAACTATGTAATGAGTTCAGGCAAATACCATTTTAAAATTACTACTTTTTGGTAAATAAATATCGAAACAAATTCCGGGAAAAAAACTATTGTATATATTTTTTGATTTATATATGAAACTTTTTTCCTTTTAACATCCAAAACATAACACATGCTATTTACAATTCTGCATTTAACAATTCAACCTCTGCAAATAATTTTCTTTAAGAGCTATTTGCAATTTCTTCTTGTCAACAAAACTACGACATGTAATTGGCAGAAGTCCGCCTGATGAAACATGGTTTAATTTAACACATGCCCCTGAGAATATTTTCATCAGCATTTAGATATGAACCTGGGATTTATTGTGGCTATTATCACCTTATCACTGTCAATAAGTACCTATACAATTTCATTTCAAAGTATTTTCAAACGACTTTCAAAACTGGTTACATTTAAAGAGAAATGTGGGAGCTTTAATGAAATAAATTAACAGTGTCAGGTTATAATACACTGGGCAGATGAAAATAACAGACACTGCAACTGTTGGAAGTTGCATGGGAGAGTTTTGGCCCAAGGATTTAGTTAAGATGATTATCTAAGATGAGGAAGAAGAAGTAGAAACAAGAAGAAGAAGAAGGAGTAGAAACAATAAAAAATTTGAAAGCTGATACTTCAATCTGTAATACAGGCTGGATGCTTACCTGAGATGAGCAAACTTCACTCTCCTTTGGTTCTCAGAAATATGTTATTCTGTAAGTCAAGATGCAAAGGAGTTTAATTAACTTAAAATTAAATATTTAAAAATTATTCATGCCTGTTACATGGAGGGGATGCAATATATATTTCTCGAATGAAATTATGTCATGTAGGAAGTAAAGTTACTCCTGGTTGCAATCTTTTTTCTATTTATACCAACACCACTACATCACTTTCCGGAGGAAGGGTCAAGCACCTTTATTTTGGGGTCTTCATTGTAGTTAGCCATTTCAAAGGCTGGGACTAAGCAGCAGAAGGGGTCACTGCAGGCTGCCATACTTGGCAGCTTTGTCACATAGCTTATCACCTTGAGAATTTGCTTGGTGTATCTTGAAAAGAGCCATGGTTTATGGAAACTCAAAGTTTACCATAATTTCATTGTTAAAGTTGTATAAGATGGAGTGTGGTGTCTGGGACCTGCATAAACTTGTTGCACAAATGAAGGATTACTATTTGGGTTCCTGTGGGACTGGCTAAGCTGCTCTCAAATCTTTGGGTACAGAATAGCCTTGGTCTCAGAGATACAGCTCTCTTTAGGGTTGCCCTTAGGCCAAGAAAGGACAAGAGAGTTTGGAATGTGACAACTGTGGGTTACAGGGATATTCCTTAAGTAGGGAAAGTTTTATTTTTTAAAAAAATGTACGTGTTTTAGAAAGAGGCAGTTTTATGATTTCTCTCTAAAAAAGAACGAAAGACTAAAGAATGATACCTAGGCTGGACATGGTGGCTCATGCCTGTAATCCCAGCACTTGGGGAGGCTGAGGCAGGTGGATCACCTGAGGTCAGGAGTTTGAGACCGGCTTGGCCAACATGGTGAAACCCCATCGCTACTAAACATACGAAAATTAGCCGGGCATGGTAGCACATGCCTGTAATCCCAGCTACTCAAGAGGCTGAGGTGGGAGAATCTCTTGAACCCGGCGTGGGGAGGTGGGGGTTGGGGGTGGGGGACAGACATTGCAGTGAGCTGAGATCGTGCCACTTCACTCAAGCCTGGGTGACAGAGTGAAACTCCATCTCAAAAAACAAACAAACAAACAAAAGAATGATACCTATCCCACAAGGATGGCTGATGATAATGTCGTATATTTTGGAAGTGCTTTGAAAAGTGTCCAAGGTACAAGATGTCCAGTTGAAATATTTATTATTATTAATAGCTAATATTTTAATGAACAACAGAGTTTTTTAAAAAATAGGTTTTAAAAGGAAAACATACCTCTATTGTAATGTTTTGTGAGTCAGAATGAAAATATAATTCCTGGATTAGGTCCTTTGATTTTGTAAATGAGAAAAATACTGAAAATGATATTATCCTGCAAAGTGATGTATATTATGCCAAAGAGAAATTACTGGGGAACAGAAGTTCCACATTGCATCCACAAAACCGTTTTGTTCTAGTCAAATAGCTGGACTTTAATTCATTTGCAGATCTTGAACTAGAGGTGTGTTTATTATGCAATTAATCAAGAGTGGCAGGGTTTCTAGAAGTTCACTTGAAGTGTCTTAAATTTTATTAAGGCAAATATATCGGATGGTTATGTGCTGGCAGTTTGTTAGTTGCAGAGGATTGAAAGACGAATATGACATTGTTTTTGTTTGAGAGCAGTAATTCACTGAATAAAAAGCTCATACAAAGAGAAGATGGTGCCTGGTGAGTAATTACACTGTGTAAACCACATCTTTGTTTTTTCTATAATAAATATATAATTTTAAATTCTAAAAGAGGAACAAACACTTCTATACAAAGACAATCTTTTTCCTTCTAGGGCAAAACATTCCTATATCCTGGAACTACACTAGATTTAAAAGAAGAAATGGGCAAGGGCCCCAGAAAAACCATGTCATGGGAGGGAGGGACAGAGTAGGAAGTAGGGATGTGCAACTTAAGATATATACATATATTTCAATAGTTTTTGGGAAACAGGCAGTTTTTGGTTACATGGAAAAGTTCTTTAGTGGTGATTTCTGAGACTTTGGTGCACTTGTCACCCAAGCAGTGTACACTATGTCCAATGCGCAGTCTTTTATCCCTAACCCCACTCCCACCCTTCCCTCCAAATCCCCCAAATCAAAAAGCATTTGATTTTGTCAATTGCCCTTTTTTTGCATCTATTGAGATGATCATATGAATTTTATTTTTAATTCAGTTTATGTGATGTATCACAGGTATTGACTTGCATATGTTAAACCATCCCTGCACCCCTGGGATGAAACCCACTAGATCCTGATGTATTATCTTTTTGATATGCTGTTAGATTCAGTTAGCTAGTATATCGTTGAGGATTTTTGCATCTGTGTTCATCAGGGATATTTCTTTCTTTTTTTTTTTTTTTTTTGTTATGTCCTTTCCTGGTTTTGGTATTAGGGTGATACTGGCTTCATAGAGTGAGTTAGGGAGGATTCCCTCTTTCTCTATCTTTTGGAATATTTTCAGTAGGATTGGTAAAAATCTTCTTTAAAGGTCTGGTAGAATTCAGTTGTGAATCCATTAGATCTTGGACCTTTTTTTGTTGGCATTTTTAAAAATGCTTCTTCAATCTTGCTAGTTGTTATTGGTCTGTTCAGAGTTTCTATTTCTTCCTGATTTAATGTAGGAGAGTTGTTTATTTCCAGGATTTTTTCCATCTCGTCTAAATGTTCTAGTTGTGCATGTAAAAGTATTTATAGTAGCCTTGGATGATCATTTGTATTTCTGTGGTATCAGTTGTAAAAGCTCCCATTTTGTTTCTTATTGAGCTTATTTATATCTTCTCCCTTCTTTTCTTGGTTAATCTTGCTAATGGTCTATTAATTTTGTTTATCTTTTCAAAGAACCAGCTTTTTGTTTCATTTATCTTTTATATTATTTTTATTTCAATTTATTTAGTTCTGCTCTGATCTTTGTTATTTCTTTTCTTCTGCTGGGTTTGGGTTGGGTTTGTTCTTGTTTCTCTGGTTTCTTGAGGTGTGAGCTCAGGTTGTCTATTTGTGCTCTTTCAGACTTTTTGATGTAGGCATTTAATGCTATGAACTATCCTCTTAACACTGCTTTTGCTGTATCCCAGAGGTTTTGATTGGTTGTGTCGCTATTATAATTCAGTTCAAAGAATTTTTAAATTTCCGTCTTGATTTCATTGTTAACCCAAAGATTATTCAAGAGCAGGTTATTTAATTTTCATGTATTTGTATAGTTTTGAGGGTTTCTTTTGGAGTAGATTTCCAGTTTTATTCCTCTGTGGGCTGAGATGATACTTGATATGATTTTTAGTTTCTTGAATTTATTGAGACTTGTTTTGTGGCTATCATATGGTCTATCTTGGAGAAAGTTCCATGTACTGATAAAAAAATGTATATTCTGCAGATGTTGGGTAGAATGTTCTATAAATATCTGTTAAGTCCGTTTGTTACAGGGTACAGTTTAAATCTATTGTTTCTTTGTCAACTTTCTGTCTTGATGACCTCTCTAAGGTGGTCAGTGGAGTACTGAAGTCCCCCGCTATTATTGTGTTGCTGTCTATTGCATTTCTTAGGTCTAGTAGTCATCGTTTTATGAATTTGGGAGCTCCAGTGTTAGGTGCATATGTATTTAGGATTGTGATATTTCCTTATTAGACTAATTCCTTTATCATTATATAATGTTCTTCTTTGTCTTTTTAAACTCTTGTTGCTTTAAAGTCTGTCTTCTCTGATATAAGAATAGCTACCCTTGCTCACTTTCAGTTTCCATTTGTGTGGAATATCTTTTTCCACTCCTTTGCCTTAAGTTTATGTGAGTCCTTACGTGTTAGGTAAATCTCTTGAAGACATCAGTTACTTGGTTGGTTAATTTTTATCCATTCTTCCAATCTGTATCTTTCACTGGACCATTTAGGTCATTTACATTCAATGTTAGTAATGAGAGGTGAGGTACTGTTCTATTCATAATGTTAGCTGTAGCCCAAATACTTTTTTTCATTGTGTTATTGTTATATAGGCCCTGTGAGATTTATGCTTTAAGGATGCTCTATTTTTGATGTATTTCGAGGTTTTGCTTCAGAATTTAGAACTCCATTGAACATTTTGTATAGTTCTGGTTTGGTAGTGGCAAATTGTCTCAGCATTTGTTTGTCTGAAAAAGACTTTATCTCTCCTTCATTTATGAAGCTTAGTTTTGCTAGATACAAAATTCTTGGCTAACAGTTATTTTGTATAAGGGGGCTAAAGATAGGACCCCAATCCCTTCTGCCTTGTAAGGTTTTGGCTGAGAAATCAGCTGTTAATCTCATAGATTTTCCTTTATAGGTCACCTGATGCTTTTATCTCAGAGACCTCAAGATTTTTCTCCTTCATCTTGACTTTAGATAACTTGATGACTGTGTGCCTAGGTGAAGATGTTTTTGTGATTAATTCCTGGGTGTTTTTTGAGCTTCTTGTATTTGGATGTCTAGATCTCTTAGCAAGGCCAGATAGCTTTTCCTCAATTATTCCTTCAAATAACTTTTCCAAACTTTTAGATTTTTCTTCTGCCTAAGTAGCACCAATTATTCTTAGGTCTGGTCATTTAACAATCCCAAATTTCTTGGAGGCTTTGTTCATTTTTTAAAAAAATTATGTTTTCTTTGTCTTTGCCTGATTGGGATAATTTGAAAGCCTTGTCTTTGAACTCTGAAATCCTTTCTTCTACTTGTTGCAGTCTATTGTTGAAACTCTCCACTACATTTTGTATTTCCCCAAGTGTGTCTTTCATTTCCAGAAACTGTGCTTGTTTTTTCTTTATGATATCTATTTATCTGGAAAATTTTTCATTCATATCTGAAATAGTTTTTTCAAAATTTCTGTATGTTGTTTTTCACCTTTCTCTGGTATCTTCTCGAGTAGCTTCTACCTTCTGAGTCCTTTATCTGGCAATTCAGAGATCTCTTCTTGGTTTGGATCCATTGTCAGGGAGCTAGTGTAGTAGTTTGGAGGTGTTAGAGAAC
The DNA here is from genome assembly GCF_000951045.1 of Mandrillus leucophaeus. Classification (NCBI taxonomy): domain Eukaryota; kingdom Metazoa; phylum Chordata; class Mammalia; order Primates; family Cercopithecidae; genus Mandrillus; species Mandrillus leucophaeus. Next base: position 130,372 of record NW_012103144.1, read on the forward strand.
CCTGTTTTGTCATGTTATCAGAGTTACTTTTCTGTTTCCTTCTCATTTTGGTAGACTATTTCTTCAAATTTTTCTTGAATTTATATTTGATTTGACTGCATTTTTTTAAATTTAAATTTCTCTTGTTCTTCTCTCTCTCTCTTTTTTTTTTTTGAGACTGAGTTTTGCTCTTGTTGCCTGGGCTGGAGTGCAATGGCACGATCTCGGCTCACTGCAACCTCCACCTTCCGGGTTGAAGCGATTCTCCTGCCTCAGCGTCCTGAGTAGCTGGGATTACAGGCATGCACCACCACGCCTGGCTAGTTTTGTATTTTTAGTAAATACAGGGTTTCTCTGTGTTAGTCAGGCTGGTCACGAACTCCCGACCTCAGGTGATCTGCCCACCTCAGCCTCACAAAGTGCTGGGATTATAGGCGTGAGCTACTGTGCCCGGCCTTCTTCCCCCTCTTAAGGATCAGACCATAGTGTTTATTTTAGCCTAATTTGGTTCTTGGTGCTTGTAGGGGAGAAGACTTGGTATAAGTTCATTAGTTATAGAGAGTCTTTGTGTGCTGTTTATCTCTGATGCTGGTATATTCTTGGTGTGTCGGTGAGTTGCCTGTCTCTGATGGAGTTGAAATGGCAGGGATCTCTTGAAGCTTACCTTATTCTTTCATGGTGTATAGTTTATTTATTTAATTTTTATCCATTGTTTCATTTACTGAGTTGATGATTCAGGCTTAAGGCTAATAGGGGAGGTATCCCTGGGTATGCACTGGTTTTGGCTAAGACTAGTGAGTAAGATGTAATACCTAAGAGTGGGCTGAGGTTCCAGCCTCGATGAGGGTGACTGAGGGAGCTCTCAATTAGATGTGTTAAGGTTTTATCAGGGTGAAGAGTGGGAGCTACCTGCACTCTCCTGCCAGGTCAGCAAGAAAGCTATTCACCTCACAGCCTCACTTCTGTCCTAATGTTTCAGCTATTCAGATAGGCATCTGTTTTTATCTCCAGGGAATGTTGATGTTCCAAGTAGGGAGGAATTGTGACTGTGCTTCTTATGCAGGCCTGAATCATGTGGGTACTCCTCCTGGGGGCTGTACTCACCCTGGATTGTTCCAGAAAGGCTGTCTACAGTGCCTCCATATTGCACTCCTGTGAGGGAAGCCCCAGCTTTGTCTGCATTGGAGTGCCAAGGGGGAACCAAGACCCCTTCTCCAAGGTCTTTCATGATCAGAGGCTGTATTCTTGTTGGGCTAGAGGTGCACTTTCCCTAGTGTGCCCAGCCCTGCAATTGTGTCTCTGTTGTGAGAAACTACCCACCAGCAGAAAGATCTGGAACTTAAGGTCTATTGTTCAAATTCTTTTGTCCCATGGGGTGATACCTTGATGTCGTGTTCTCTCCTTTCCCCTAGGGATGAGGTTTCCTGGGAGCTGGGTTGCAGTGATTGTTATTGCTTTTCTGGCTCTAGCCACCCAGGGGAGCTACCAGCCTCTGGGTTAGTGCTGGGGAACATCTGCAAAGCGTCCTGTGATGTGATCAGTCTTCAGGTCTCCCAGCCACGGATACCAGCACCTGCTCTGGTAGAGGTGGCAGGGGAGTGATGTAGACTCTGTGAGAATCCTTGGCTGTAGATAGATTTAGTGTGCTGGCTTTCTTGAGTGCTGGTTGTGCTAGCAGTGAAGTTGCTGTGTGGATACATTCAGGACCTCTGGTTAGCCAGGATGTTGCAGGCAGTGGAATTAGGTATTGTTTTCTTCTTCTTCGGATCAGGGTTATTCTGACATGAGTTGCTGTAATGGCCTGAGTTTGTTGGCCTCCAGCCAGGAGGTGGCACTTATAAGGGAACACCAGCTGCAGTGTAAGTAGAGGGATTTGAGCTAGAGAAATACCATCAGGTGGGGGCAAGGTTAGGTAGGTCTGAGGTCAAACTCTTCTTGGGCAGAGCTTGCCGTGGCCACTGTGGAGGATGAAGGTGTGGTTCTGAGGGCAATGGGGTTATGTTTTAGAAAGGAGCATGGCTGCCTCTATTTAGCAGTGTTGTTTCCCAGGGAAGTGCGAGGTAGCTGGTAGCAAAAGGCCTCATCTTCTTCCCACACAGTTGGCAAGGCCGTCTTGCTCCTGCAGTGACCTGCTAACAGTGAAACCTGTGTGCAGAACTCACACTTGCACCAGGCCAGGAGCTTCCTCCCTGAGAAAGTAAGCATGGCTTTCAGGCCACAGCCCCTGCCCATCTGTTCACAATGGCAGCAGCTCTTGTGCCTGTGTCTGCAGCTGTTCTTGTTTGTCCCCCAGATTCTGCTCAAGGAAGTTCATGCCCAGTAGAGAGTATCACAAAATTCAGCTGGCAGCTGTATTCACCCTTTATTTATTTAAAGCTGATTATCATCAGCTTTATTCACTGATGAACTTTATTCATCAGTCAGCCTTCCCTAATTCTGCTGACTGCCTTCCCCAAGGGACCCTGTGAGATACAGTCAGGTATGACTTCCCTGGGCTCACGCTGGAGACTGGGAGTGACTAAAAGGGTCTTCTCACTGCTGCTCCTCCTTTTACATTTTGCACAGCTCCCTAAATCCATTCCAGCTCTAGGTAGGGTTAAATCCTTCCCCCATGATCTGAGTTTTCAGATTCCCCAGTGGGGATGTGTGTTTGGAGGCAGGTTATTCCCCCCTCACACTTTGGGAACTCACAGTTTTTCTTCTGTCTCACTGAGTTTTCTATGGCATGCCATTTCTTTCAAAGGATCTGTAAATTCTTTTGGTTTTCCTGGTATGTTCCTGTAGTTCTTGGAACAAAAGTTCACAGTGTAAATCTCCACACACTGTTCTGACCATCCAAGTGGGAGACGCATGTTATCCCTGCCTACTATCTGCCTTCTTCCTGCAGCCTCTTGGGATGTGCAACTTTGAGATGTTTTTGTAGGCACAGCTGTGTTCAAACACTTTGAGGGCTGTCAGGAGAAGTGAATTAGTCTTATTCTGTTGTTCAGAGGTCACAGTTGTGAGTTTAGTAGTAAACATCTCTATATCATGATGTGATTTCCAGGTAATTCTTACAGTTTCCAACTCTGGTACAGGCTTTCTCCTGTCCCAGGAATTCATGCAGAAGCTGAGTACTCACATTTCAAGATAGATATAGATAGATGGATAGATGGGTAGATTTCCAAACCAGTAAGAAGGGATACTGGATAAGCTCTAAGATCCCTTCCTCTTCTAATAGTTTGTCATTCCAGACCTTTGGATTAGCATGAGAATTGTGTGTCATGAAGCTGAAGTGCCATTGAGGAGCCGTCTGAGTGTGAAAGAAGTTCATACATGGCAGTGAGTATTAATTTAGTTTTCACAGCAACCCTATTTCCCTGGGATTTTCACAAAATTAGATAAATCAAAGCAATTAAATAATAGTATCTTTTGTTAAGTGAAGCCATTAAAACACTTATCACAGACCCAAAAGGTTAAAATTCATATCTGGTTTCTAATTTAAGAGAAAAGATTTCTTAGAAAATGGGGATAACTAGGTAGTAACACATTCTTTTATAAATGAAAATCAAATCACCATAGCAGCAAGCACATAAACATCACAGGAGGTCCTAGGGAAGCTGTGATGAAATGAATTACTATAGCCTAGTGCACGATACCATCAGGAAACATAATGTTAAATAGTTTTCATCAATTAGAGATTTCAAGATATTTTAAAGGGGCCACAAATAGTATAAGGTTTTCCAGCTATAAAATCAATTTTTGAATCTAGGTAAGCAGTCAGAACACAAATATTTTGTGCAAAATTAAAATTTCATACTTGTGGTTTTAAGAAGCCTCTAATAAAGGGGTAAGCTCAACAATATTATACTCCTAGTAAATGAAACTAATAGGAGTGAAGGATGAGAGGAGTCCTAAATGAGGTACTTTTTCCTCATATACATTATAATCAGATTCTCTCTCGTCTGTGTCATTGCCCATGCCAGCCCGTTGCACAGTGCTCAGTGGGGTCTCTGAAAGGGGAAGTTAATATTAAATGAAAACATTTGCTCTCTCTATACTTATGGCTTTCACTTAGTCTCTTGGGAACATATAAATTCTTTCTAGATCTTGTAATAGGCTTATCCACCAGTCTATGCTCAGCCCACTTCAATTCTTTTAATCACTTGACTTGGAGGTGCATAGACACAAAGGCAGATGATTCAGTGCCAAATGCACCTTCCTTTCAGCCCCCAACCAGGTAATAAACAAAATTAGCTGTGTCTGGTAAGTGAGTCTATTTGAAAATGAAGTAAATAGCTCTGTTACTTCCATGGTTTGTGTGAATTAAACACTCAATTGGATGGGATACACATCTCAGTTTGTTTTTGGTGACTCAGGAATCACTCTGGGATTTTCGAGCTGGGGGGAACCATAAAGATCATACAGACCAGTGCTTCATAAACCTGGCTCAGTTTCAGAGTTTCTGAAGGAGTTTTTAACAAATTCATATTACCGGCCAGGTATGGTGGCTCACGCCTGTAATCCCAGCACTTTGGGAGGCCAAGGCGGGTGGATCACCGGAGGTCAGGAGTTCTAGACCAGCCTGGCCAACATGGTGAAACCCCCTCTGTTAAAAACACAAAAATTAGCTGGACATAGTGGCAGGTGCCTATAATCCCAGCTACTCGGGAGGCTGAGACAGGAGAATCACTTGAATCCAGGAGGCGGTGGAGGTTGCAGTCAGCTGAGATAGTACCACTGCACTCCAGCCTGGGCAACAAAGAGCAAAACTCTGTTCAAAAAAAAAAAAAAATCATATTACCTTACTGAGCTCACCCCAGATCTAGCAAAGTAGAGTCTCTAGGCTTGGGTCTGGCAATTTCCTCTGGTGACTCTGATTTGGGGAACAGAGATCTGGCCTTATATTTTTATAGAGGTCTGGAGAAACTGGGCATCATGTGTCGTGAATAGATTTAGGGTTATTGAATTAAATGACTTGCCCAGGGGCTGGATAATGACAGAGCTAGGGTCAGAACCCATACATCCCTGATTCCATTTTTCTTTTCTCACCACCACCCACAGATATGGCCAACATCATTAAAAAGGATGTAATTTGTACCCATTTGCAAGTAAAAAGTGCTCAGAAGTACTTATATCAGAATATTACATGCCCATCTCAGAATATCACACCACACATACACACACACACACACACACACACACACACACACACACACACAGAGCCCAGATCTTTGGGCTTCCTTACTGCCTTTGACATACCTTTCTTCAATTCTGTCTTTTGACATTTTAATCATCTTCCCGACAGAGTTTCCTGAGTTGGTCTTCTCTTTGGCTGTTTCACTGTCTTTCAGGGCTTCTGAAGTCTGTTTACTTGCTTTCACTCGTTTTCTATCAAAACTGTTCCTCGTGGGACGGTTGGTTCTAACATTGTTTCCTCACCTTTCATTTTGTTCCTTCTTTTAGTTGAATGAGACTGCCATTGTATAGACTTTTGATAGCAAGGTTGTTTTGTCTATTTTTTTCCATTTACCTCTGGTGGACACGTGAACAGTCACATTTACTGTGGGAGTGGACATAACTGTGGTCATCCTATGACCTACGTACATTCTTAACTGCTGTTGCTGAGTCAGTGGGTGAGAGCTCTGTGGTGGGGGAAGGAAGCCTAGTGGGGCCAGGTGATTATAAACGCTGGTGATTAATTGGGTTGCAGCAGGGACATATTTGTGGAAGAACAGCTAAATGGTGGTAGTCTATATTTGAAATGAAGGGTTATTGACTCTGCAACTATATACTCTCTAGTCACTGTATTCACAGTGAATTCTAACAGCATATCTATTGCTGGTACTGCCCAGTAATGAAAGATTCTGTTTTCAAAAAACAGTTGTAAGTATTCTATTTTTATGCTTAGTAATGTGACAATTTTATGGTACCTTAAAGATAACTTCCTTTTAGGCTTTGAAAGTAGACTAACAACAGACAGATGAAACACTTGCATTAAAATAATGAATAAAGATACATGGAAATCATTTAATAATAAAAGACTTATACATGATTTTATATTCATAGCAAATTGCCGGTTACAATCTCTTAGGTATAAAAGATTCCTATGTCTGCTTCTTATCTTTGTTCCATTTGGTTAATTATAACTTCCGTTTGAGTTCATTCATTCATTTATTTAGTCATTCAATAGTACTTATTAAGCACAAAGTATCAGGTGCCATGTTAGGTTGCAATCCCCAAGGGGCTCCTGGTCTAGTGGGGGGACTGTCATGTGGACAGGCTGTGATAAAAGTCATAACAGAGGCCAACAGCCTGGTTTGTAGCCTTGTGCACTTTTTGTTAAGCTCATATAACTGTGTATTTTGGTTTTTTATTTTTTAAAAAATTATTAGTATTATTTTTTGATGGGAACCACAAAGACTGCCTTCTTTCCCTCTCATTCTTCCTAAGGAAGAGAACAATTGTCAATGGTAAAGGGCAGTTGCAGCCAAGCAACACCAAGGGCTGGCTTCACACTCCGGAGACAGCACACTGTGTTTCCTCCTAGTGGTTTCTGGTGCTCTACACATTCAGAGAAACCTCTAGTAATGAATTAAAGAAAGGATCCCTGAAAGTATAGTATTGGTCTTTGATTTTAATAAATGAGATGCTGTCATACACTAGTTTTCTTAGCATTAATGTGTAGAAACTCCTCTCGATTAAGAGTAAGGCATACTTCACTCTTTTTGATGAACTACATATTAATCCTTAGTGGGGATAGGACTTAATTTACTCAACCTTTCCCCTAATTTGGTTTGTTTCTAGTTGTTTTGCCATCGTGAACAATTCTCAACACCATATCCTCGTATGCATACTCTCATGCTTCTGTGCTCATGCCACTTAGATCTTCTTTGAAAGACCCTACTGCAGTGAGCATAGTTGATTGACAGCCTCTAGCTCTTGGCTCTTTAGGTTCATCACTATGACATTCATTACGAGGCCATTCATAACGAGGATTTGTAATCCCTGGTCAACGACTGAGTGTGTCTCATTCTTTCCCAATGCAGGACTCCTCTAATGAGCAGTCTGCTTGGGGACTCCTTATCAGCACAGCCAAAATGTTCTCAGAGTTGTGCTGCAGTCTCAGGCTCTTCTTACCCAATCCTTCCTTCCCTTTCTCCTTGCACAGGTATCAGATCTGGATCACAGTGCATAGAGTTTCCACTTACTCCTGCTTCCTCTGCCATTACTCTTCACAGGCACTTTCTCCAATAAATCTTTTGCATGTTAATCTTGATTTGGGCATCCACTTTTCAGAGGACCTGAACTAGCACATTGAGCTTTTATTTCCATGCATATTTTTGCTTTTAACGGATGTTTCCAGATTGATTTCCAAAGAGGCAATACAAATTTACATTATCATCAGCAGTGCACAGATACCCTTTTCTCTGACTCCCCATCAGTGATTGATAAGATCAACTTTTGAATTTTTGCCAGTCTGATAGGTTTAAAGTGAATCACACTATTAGTGTATTTTAGAATTCTTTTCTTTTTTATTTTTGCCTTTAAGGTATTCTTTTCTGTGAATTGTTTATTCGTATCCTTTGCATTTTGGGTCATTTTATTCTTATCAACTTTTTTTTTCTTTTTTTAAGATGGAGTCTCCCTCTGTCACCCAGGCTGGAGTGCAGTGGCGCAATCTTGGCTCACTGCAACCTCCGCCTCCCAGGTTTAAGCGATTCTCCTGCCTCAGCCTCCTGAGTAGCTGGGACTACAGGCACATGCTACCATGCCTGGCTAATTCTTTTGTGTTTTTAGTAGAGATGGGGTTTCACTGTGTCAGTCAGGATGGTCTCAATCTCCTGACCTCGTGATCCACCCGCCTTGGCTTCCCAAAGTGCTCAGATTAAAGGCATGAGCCACCGCACCCGGTCCTCTTATCAACTTTAATCCCTGTTTAGGTATTACATGTGAAGAAGAATGCTAAATTAGAAGTTTTGACTAGGGCACTGAGTTATCACAAAATGACATACCTTGTATGAATGGCCAGAGCAAGAAGAACATTTTCAAAACGACATTAAAAAGTTAGTTTTGCAACCCATAGTTCTCTCAGTTAAGCTGAGAATATAAAGGATATTGGAGGAGAAAATGTTTTCAAAAGAGCTATGAGATCTTCCCTTCACCTTGGGTCGTAAAAGGTCTTAAGTGGGCCTACCTGAAAAACAGGTGTCATTTGTGGTTAGAGAAAGGTACTAGTATGTAACTCATCTGTGAAAAATTATAAGGCAGAGACTGGTTGGATGCCCTGACAGAAACAGAGAAAAAGAGAGAGAGAATGTTTGTTTGCCTTAGGAGGTCTGCAGTCCCAGGGCTGTCAAAACAAGAAATATGTGAGTGTTTCTAATGGACCTGATAAGGGTCCCAAAGGGAGAGATAGCTGGCCCAGAGCTGTTTTAAATCCTTGCTGGAGGTGTTGCAGGTGTTCCTGGACACCAGCAGACAGTCTGAATTGATTGGGCCATAAGAAAACTAGATCTGATGGTGCAACTGGAGGAAAATGCATCCCTCATGTTCTAGAATATACAGTAAAATATTCCTTGTAGGTGCCTCTAAAGGACTTGTGAAATACCCAATATCTTCCACACCTATCTTTTGTATATTGATTTTTAAATTAATTTTAAAATTTTGAGAAATTATAAGTTTACTTGCAGTTGCAAGAAATAATAGAGATTTCTTACATACTTTTAGCTTCCCCTGATGCTGACATCTTGTAAAACTATAGTACAATATCAGAACCAGCATATTGACATCGATGCAATCAAGGTGCAGAGTATTTCCTTTACCGTGAAGATTCCTAGTGTAGCCCTTTGTAGCCACACCCCCTTCCCTCCTGCCCACCACTCCCTTCTTTACTCCTGGAAGCCATTAATTTGTTCTCCATTTCTGTAATTGTGTCATTTCAAGAATGTCATGTAAATGGAATCAAATAGTATGTAATCTTTTGAAAATGACTTTTTTTTTCTCAGCATAATTCTCTGGACATTCATCTAGGTGGTCGTGTTTATCAATGATCATTACTTTTTATTGCTTTGTAGTGTTCCATGTGGGTGTACCACAGTTTGTTTAACCAACCCTATTGAAGGACATCTGGACTGTTTCTAGTGTTTGGCTTTTAATGAATAGAGCTGCTATAAAGTTTCATGCACAGGTTTTTATGTTAACATGTTTTCATTTCTTTGTGATAAAGGCCCAGGAGTGCCACTGCTGGGTCATATGGTCATATAACTATATGTTTAGTTTTTTTTTTTTTTTTAAAGAAACTGTTTTCCAGAATGGCTGTATTATACATCTCCACCAGCAATATACAAATGATATAATTTCTCTGCATCCTTGCCAGCATTTGGTGTTACCACCATTTTTTGTTTGGTTATTTTGATAGGTGAATAGTGATATCTGATGGTGATTTTCTCTAATGATAACCTTATTAGGTTTTCCCCAACTAGGTTTTTCCTAATGACCAACGACATGACAACTTTTCATGTATTTATTTTCCATTTCTACCACCTTTTTGGGGAAATGTCTCTTTATGTCTTTTACCCATACTCAAATTGGATTTTTATTTTACTGTTGAGTTTGAGAGTTTTAATATATGCTAGATATTAGTCCTTGGTCAGATGTGTAGTTTGCAAATGCTTTCTACTGCTCTGAACTTGTTGTTTTGTTCTCTTTAACAGCTCTTTCACAGACCAAAAATTTTTAATTTTGATGAATTTTATCAATTTTTCTTTTATAGATTGTGCTTTTGGTGTCAAATGTAACAACTCCTTGCCTAGTCCTAAATCCAGTAGATTTTCTTCTATTTTTTTTTTTTTTTTTTTGAGATGGAGTCTCACTCTGTCGCCCAGGCTAGAGTGCAGTGGCATGATCTCAGTTCACTACAACCTCCTCCTCCTGGGTTCAAGCAATTCTCCTGCCTCAGCCTCCTGAGCAACTGGGACTACAGGCATGCACCACCATGCCTGGCTAATTTTTTTGTGTTTTTAGTGGTGCAGGGTGAGCCACTGTGCCCGGCCTCTATTTTCTTTTCTAAAAGTCTTAAAGTTTTATGTTTTACATATAAACCCATGATACATTTTGAGTTAATTTTCATGTAAGATGTGAGAATTAGGTTGAGGTGTTTTTTTTTTTTGTTGTGTTTTTTTTCCCTGTGAATATCCAATTGTTCCAGCACTGTTTGTTGAAAAAGCCTACCCTTTCTCTCTTGAATTGCTGTGGAACCTTTGTCAAAAATCAGTGGGACATATTTGTGTGGATTTATTTCTGAGTTCTTTATTGTATTTCATTGATCTATGTGTCTATCTCTTTGCAAACACAACACAGTCTTGATATCTGTGGCTATATAGTAAATCAGGTAGATTGATTCTTCCCACTTTATTCTTCCTTCTCAAAATTTAAACACTATTCTAGTTCTTTCGCATTTCTGTATAAATTTTAGAACAATCTTATCTATATCTAGAGAAGATCTTGCTGGGACTTCAGTTGGAATAATGTTAAACTCGTATAAATTTGAGAAGAATTGACCTATTTACTAAGTCTTTCTTTATTTAAAAAAATTTTTTATTATACTTTAAGTTCTAGAATACATGTGCACAACGTGCAGATTTGTTACATATGTACATATGTGCCATGTTGGTGTGTGGGCTACACCCATCAACTCATCATTTACATTAGGTGTATCTCCTAATGCTATCTCTCCCCCATCCCCCCACCCCATGACAGGCCCCAGTGTGTGATATTCCCCTTCCTGTGTCCAAGTGATCTCATTGTTCAATTCCC
>NW_012103144.1:141752-166257 GCF_000951045.1 Mandrillus leucophaeus
CTTTTTCCCATTCTGTAGGTTGCCTGTTCACTCTGATGGTAGTTTCTTTTGCTGTGCAGAAGTTCTTTAATTTAATTAGATCCCATTTGTCGATTTTGGCTTTTATTGCCATTGCTTTTGGTGTTTTAGACATGAAGTCCTTGCCCATGCCTATGTCCTGAATGGTATTGCCTAAGTTTTCTTCTAGGGTTTTTATGGTTTAAGTGTAACATTTAAGTCTTTAATCTATCTTGAATTAATTTTTGTATAAAGTTTAAGGAAGGGATCCAGTTTCAGCTTTCTACATATGGCTAGCCAGTTTTCCCAGCACCATTTATTGAATAGGGAATCCTTCCCCGATTTCTTGTTTTTGTCATGTTTGTCAAAGATCAGATGGTTGTAGATGTGTGGTATTATTTCTGAGGGCTCTATTCTGTTCCATTGGTCTATATCTCTGTTTTGGTACCAGTACCATGCTGTTTTGGTTACTGTAGCCTTGTGTTACAGTTTGAAGTCAGGTAGTGTGATGCCTCCAGCTTTGTTCTTTTGGCTAAGTCTTTCAATTTATAAACATGGTGTATCTATTTATATAGATTGCTAAAGATTTCTTTCATCAGCATTGTGTACATCAGCATTTCAGCTTGCATTTCCTGGGCATGTTGTGTTAGATTTATACCAAAGTATTTCAGTTTTTTGAGTGATCATAAATGGTATTCCACTTTAAATTTTGCTTTCCATAAGTTCATTGCTAGTGTGTAGAAATACAATTAATTTTCATAAGAGTATCTTGTATTATGTAATCTTGCTGAATTCATTTATAAGTTCTAAGAGTTTTAAATTCTTTTCTTCAGATTTTCTATATAAAGAATCATGCCGTTTGAAAACAGGGACAATTTTATTCTGTTCTTTCTGGTATGTATGACTTTTATTTCACTGTTTTGCTCTGCTGCACTGGCTAGAACTTATAGCACTATGTTGAAAAGTGTTGAGAGTAGAATCCTTGCTTTGATTCTAATCTTATAGGGAAGGTGTTCAGTTACCACTTAGAAAAATGTTAGCTTTTAATCAAGTTGGGAAAGATCCCTTCTTTTTCTCTGGAAATGGTAAACATCTGAGTAAATGCAAAAGAGTTTTTGCATTTCTGCTTTTTGCTTCTTAACTACTTTATAAATCATATAACTTTTTAAAGTAAAAATTAGAATACTGACTTTTGGGGTTTATAATGCATGTAGATATATTTCATTTAGTAACTTAATATCATTACTAGGAATATGTTCAATTGATCTATATGATTGCAAGATTTCTATGTTTTATAAGAAGTAATAAAATATTAACTGTAAGTGAAATATGAAAAGTTAATAAAGTATAATAAAATGGCAGACCAAACCTAAACCTATCAATAATTATACTAAATGTTAATTGACTAATCACATCAATTAAAAGGCAGAGATTTTTGGAACAAATAAAAAAGATGCAATTATATGGTATCTATAATGGGTATATTTAAATGTAAAGACACAGGCTGAAAGTAAATGGATGGAAAAAGACATACCATGAAAACAGTAAGCATTAGGTGGTTAGCGTGGTTATATTAATATCAGATAAATCTTTGGATTTCAAGACAAAGAGCATTACTAAAGATAAAGAAGGACATTTTTATAATTAAAAGATTAATGAATTAGGAAGACACAACAATTTTAAATGTGTATAAGCTTACTAATATAGCTTCAAAGTGTATAAAGCCAAAATGTACAGAATTAAAAGAGAAACAGATAAATCTACATCATGACTGAAGAGCTCTTTCTCTCCCCCCACAGATAATAGAATCACTAGACAAAAGAAATTACTAAGGTCATAGAGAATGTGAAAAATATTATCTACCACAACTCAATACTTTTCATATAACACTATATCTAATAAAGGAGGAATACACATTATTTTCAAGAGTATATTTTATATGATTTCATTTATACAATATTGTTGAAATGACAAAATTACAGAAATGAAGAACAGCTTAGTGGTTGTCAAGGAGGGAGTATGGGCAAGTGGGTGTGATATAAAAGGTCAACATGAGGGATTCTTGTGGTGAAGGAAATATTCTGCATCTTGATAGTACCAATGTCAATATTCTGGTTGTGATTTTGTACTATAGTTTTATAAGATGTTAGCATTGGGGGAAACTAGGTAAAGTGTGTAGGTGACTTCTCTATCTTTTCTTTCAATTGCGTGTTAATCTATAATTATTTCAAAATGAGAAGCTTAATTAAAAATCAATATACTCACACTAGTAATCCTAACTACTCAGGAGACTGAGATGGGAGGATCACTTGAGCCCAGAAGTTTGAGGCTGCAGTGAGCTATGATTGTGCCACTGCACTCTATCCTTGGGGACAGAGTGATACCCCATCTCTTAAAAAAATTATCAAGGAGGAGGAGGGGCAAGATGGCCAAATATAACCCTCCAGCAATCATCCCCCACTACAGGAACACCAAACCGAACAGCTATCCACACAACAAAGCACCTTCATAAGAACGAAAAATCAGGTGGGCGATCACAGTACCTGGTTTTAACATCATATCAAGGAAGGGGGCACTAAAGAGGGTAGGAAAGACAGTCTTGAATTGCCTATGCCACCCCTCTTTCACTCCCTGACAGCACAGCATGGCATGGAGAGAGAATCTGCGCATTTTCCGGGAGGGAGAACAAAGTGATTGTGAGACTTTGCATTAGAAGTCAGTATTATCCTATTACAGCAGAAAGCAACACAGGGTAGAATTTGGCTGGCACTCATGGAAGGAGCACTTAAACTAGCCATAGCCAGAAAAGAATCATCGATCCCAGTGGTCAAAACCTGATTTCTGGTTAGCCCCATTGCCGTGGACTAAAAGCACTCTGGGGTCCTAATAAACTTGAAATCAGTCTAGACCGTAAGGACTGTGCAAGTCCTGGTGCTGTGCTGGGCTCATAGCCAGTGGACTTGGAGTGCACATCACCCAGTGAGACACCCTCTGGGGTGACCAAAGGAGTGCTTGTGTTACCCCTCCCACAACTCCAGAGAGTGCAGCTCACAGCTCCAGGAAGAAAGGGAAGAGTAAAGAGGACTTTGTCTTGCAACTTGGACACTAGCTCAGCCACAGTAAAATCAAGCACTAAGCAGAGTCCTGAAGCCCCCATTCCAGGCCATACCTCTCGGACAATATTTCTATAGCCACCCTGGGCCAGAAGGGAACCCATTGCCCTGAAGGAAAGGACTTAGTCCTAGCAAAATTCACCACCTGCTGACTAAAGAGCCTTTGGGTCTTGAATAAACGTCAATGGTAGCCAGACGGCAGTCACGATGGGCCTTAGGCAAGATCTAGTATTGTACTGGCTTCAGGTGTGACCCAGTGAATTCCCAGCTGTGGTGGCCACAGCCTTCATGACAAAAATCCTCAAAAACCTGGGTATAGAAGGAAAGTACCTCAACAAAATAAAAGCCACATATGTTAGATCCACAGTTAGTATCATACTGAATGGGGAGAAACTGAAAGCATTTCCTCTAAGATCTGGAACAAGACAAGGATGCCCACTTTCACCACTGTTATTCAACATGGTACTGATAGTCCTAGCTAGAGCAATCAGACAAGAGAACAAAATAAAGGGCATCCAAATGGTAAAGGAAGAATTCAAATTATCCTTGTTTTCAGATGATATGATCTTATATTTGGAAAAACCTAAAGATCCCACCAAAAAACTATTATAACCTATAAATATATTCAGTAAAGTTGCAGGATACAAAATCTGCATATAAAAATCAATAAAATTGCTATATGCAACAGTGAACAATCTGAAAAAGAAATCAAGAAAATAATCCCATTTACAATAGCTGTGAATAAAATACCTAAGAATAAACTTAACCAAAGAAGTGAAAGATCTCTACAATGGAAACTAGAAAACTTTGATGAAAGAAATTGATGAGAACACATAAAAATGGAAAGATAGTTCATGTTCATAGATTGGAGGAATCACTATTGTTAAGATGTCCATATCACCCAAAGGAAACTACAGATTCAGTATAATCTCTACCAAAATACCAATGACATTCTTCACAGAAATAGAGAAAATAATCCCAAAATTAATATGAAACCACAGAAGACCCAGAATAGCCAAAGTCATCCTAAGCAAAAAGAACAAAACTGGAGGAATCACATTATCTGACTTCAAATTATATTGTGAAGCGGTAGTAATCAAAACAGCATGGTACTGGCATAAAAAAAAAAGACACATAGACCAATGGAACAGAATAGAGAACCCAGAAACAAATCCATACATCTACAGGGAACTCATTTTCAACAAAGTTTTCAAGAACATACAATGGGGAAAAGACAGTCTCTTATATAAAGGGTGCTGAGAAAACTGGATATCTATACAGAATAATGAAACTAGACTCCTATCTCTTGCCATATACAAAAGGAAAATTTAGACTTAAATCTAAGACCTTAAGCCTTGAAACTACTACAAGAAAGCATTGGGGAAACTCTCCAGGAAATTGGTCTGGGCAAAGATTTCTTGAGTAATACCCCAAAAACACAGGCAACCAAAACAAAAGTGGGTAAACAGGATCACATAAAGTTAATAAGCTTCTGCACAGCAAGGGAAACAATCAACAAAGTGAAGTGACTACCCACAGAATAGGAGAAAATATTTGTGAACTACTCATCTGACAATGGATTAATAACCAGAATATATAAGGTGCTCAAACAACTTAATAGAAAAAAACTAATCATGCAATTAAAGATGTGCAAAAGATCTGATCAGACATTTTTTGAAAGAAGATGTGCAAATGACAAACAGGTATATGAAAAGGTGCTCAACATCACTGATCATCAGAGAAATGTAAATCAAAACTACAATGAGCTATCATCTCACCCCATTTAAAATGGCTTTTATCCAAAGACAGGCAATAATGAATGAGTGCTGGCAGGGATGTGGAGAAAGGGGAACCCTCATACACTGTTGGTAGAAATGTAAATTTTGTAGCTACTGTGGAGAACAGTTTGGAGGTTTCTCAAAAAACTAAAAATAGAACTACTATATGATCCAGTGCTCCCACTGCTAGGTTTATACCCAAAGAAAGGACATCAGTATATTTAAGAGATGTCTGCATTGCCATGTTTATTGCAGCACTATTCACAATAGCCAGGATTTGGAAGCAACCTAAGTATCCATCAACAGATGGATGGATAAAGAATATGTGGTACATACACACAATGGAGTACTATTCAGTCATAAAAAAGAATGTGATCCTGTCATTTGCCACAACATGGATGGACCTGGAGTTCATTATGTTGAATGAAATAAGCCAGGCATAGAAAGACAAACTTCACATGTTCTTACTTATCTATGGGAGCTAAAAATTAAAACAATTGAGCTCATGGAGATTAAGAATAGAAGGATAGTTACCAGAGGCTGAGAAGTGTAGTGTGGGTGGGTGTATGGGGATGGTTTATGGGCGCTAAAATATAGTTAGATACAATAAATAAGATCTAGCATTTGATAGGACAACAAGGTGACTACCATTAGTAATAATTTGTTGTACATTTTAGAATAACTGAGGGAGTACAATTCAAATGTTTATAACACAAAGAAATGATGAATGCTTGAGGTAATGGACACTCCATTTACCCTGATGTGATTATTACATATTGTATGCATGTCTGTATCAAAATGTCTCATGCATCCTGTAAATATATACATCTACTACGTACCCATAAAAATTAAAAATTAAAAAAATTATAAAATAAACATAAAATAGGGAGATTATTCTGAATTATCTGAGTGACCCAATTTAAGTATGTGCTCCTTAAAAGCAGAGAACTCTACCTGGCTAGAAGCAGAAAAGAGACTTCCTCAGAAGTGGGAGTCAGAGAGATCAAAGAGCGTGTGGGACTTGCTCTATCATTGCTGAGTTTGAAAGGGTTTATGTGGGAAGACATGTGTGAGTAGCCTCTAGAAGCTGAGAGCCACTCCCAGCTGATGACAAGCAAGGAAATAGGAATTTCAGTTCTTCAATTGCATGGAACTGAATTCTGCCAACTTAAATTATCCTAGAAAGACAACCTTCCCAAGAGCATCCTGAAGAAACAGCTCTGCTGACAACTTAATTTAATCTTGTGAGATTCTAAGGAGAAAACACAGGTGAGCTTGGTACCTGGACTCCAATCACAGAAACTATGAGATAATAAATGGGTGTTTTTAAGCTTCTAAATTTGTGGAAATTGCCATATACAATCTGTATTTGCATTGAGGGAATTTATCACATTTTTCCAACATGATGTGATAATTTGGGACTTTATTTTTGGATTTTATATTCCAGTATTAAATGTATGCCAAAGAATGGGGAAATAAATCAATATACAAAATAGCATATGCTGACCATTAAAACAAGCCTCAACACATTTTAAAAAACAGATAGCCATTTTCACAGCCTTAGCCATTGTTTGGTTTGGGCTCTAACAAGTCCAAGGAAACCAGGGACTGAAGCGGTCACCTGGTACAGTCCAGCAGCTCTACAGAGAAGTGATCGGACTGCTTATTCACATGGATCCTAAATCCTGTTTCTCTTCACTGGGCAGAATCTCTGACAGGGGTCTCTAGTCACTCTTGCCAGTGTTTTCTGGCTGACGGAGGTTTTCATACCTCCCTGGGATGAATCTCCCAGAGGGAGTGATGGGTTACCATCTTTGCTGTTTAGCAGCCTTCACTGTTAATCCCTTTAGGTACTGGAAAATCCAGTGTGACTGGGGACTGGAGTGGACCCCCAGCATACTGCAGCAGCCCTATGGAAAAGTCACCAGACTCTTTGTTATGTGGGTCCCTGATCCCATATCTCCTCACTGGGTGGGTCCTCTAGGCCTGGGTCTCTAGGCACCCTCTGTTGGGGCTATTGAGCCAGTAGCAACTTTACCAGCAGAAGGGATGGGTTGCCAACTTTGCTGTCTCACAATCCTTGTCCTTGCTGTCTCCAGGCTCTAGAGAGTTTGTGGACAATGGGAACAGGTCTGGATCCCCAGCACAGAGCAACCACTGCACAGAAAAGTGGCCAGACTGTTCTGTATACAGATCTCAGTCCATACTTCTCACTAGGCAGGCCCACCCAACCTGGGACTCCAGCACAACACCCTGCCTCTGCCTGATCACCACAGTCAGAGGCAGTCCAGCATTTCTCCAAGGAGGAAATCTCAGAGTCAACCCACAACCCCGCTGTTATTTCAGTTGCAGTGGTATTGCCCTAACAGCCCTTGGGCTGGGGAAGGAACAAAGGGCCAAGTCATTACACTGGCACCTCCAGCACACCATGTATATCCCCATATGGAGAGGAGTCCAGTCTCCCTTTCCTGGGAACCCCCAACACTCCCCCCAACTCTTTACTAGGCAGGGTTCCTGGCTCATAACCACAGAACAGTCACTCCACCCACAGCTAAGCATATCCACTGGTAATGGCTTGGAGTTTCCCTAGGAGGAAGCTCTCAGAGGAATCTAACAGCCCCTCTGCCATGGCCACAGCAGCAGTTCTGTCCTTGCTGCCCTCATTCTGGGGAAGAAACAAAGAGCCTGAAGACTACACCTGAGTTACAGCACACCACAGTCACGATATAGAGAGGAGACAAGTATTTCCTCCCAGTGAGCCCTTGACCCCCTGCTCCTCAACAAACGGAGTCCCAAGCTCATGCTAACAGTGCAGCCATGCCACCCCACTGGCTGAGCACTTTCAGTAACATCAGCTCTGGCTTTCTCGAAGGTAGAGCCCCGGGGCAACAGAAAGCCTCTTGGCCACTGCCTCTGCAGTGGTCCTACACCTGCTACCCTCAGACTAACAAAGTAACAAAGAACCTCAATGCCTTATCCATATCTCCAACAAGCTGCAGTTAACCTAAAAAGATGCCAGTCTGTCTCTCAAGGGTCCCAGCCACCCCCCTTGCTTGTTACTAGGCAAAGAACCCCCAGCTTGTGCCCACAGCTCAGATTCCCCATCCCAGGCTGATTGCACTGAGAAATTGCTGACCTGCATCTCTCTGGAGTAGAGCCCACATAAAATGCACAGAGTGGTAAGCTGGATAAAAAAGCAAGACTGAATGGTATGCTGTCTTCAAGAGACCCATCTCACAGGTAATGATACCCATAGGCTCGGAATAAAGGGATGGAGAAAAATCTACTAAGCAAATGGAAGTTAAAAAAAAAAGCAGGAGTTGCAACCCTAATTTCAGACAAAACAGACTTTAAACCAACAAAGATACAAAAAGACAAAAAAGAGTATTACATAATGTTTAAGGGTTCAATTCAGCAAGAAGAACTAACTATTCTAAATATATACGCACCCAACACAGAAGCACCTAGATATATAAAGCAAGTTCTTAGAGGCCTACAAAGAGATGTACACTCCCAGACAATAATAGTGGGAGATATCAACACTCCACTGACAGTAGTAGACAGATCATTGAGACAGAAAATTAACAAAGATATTCAGGACCTGAACTCAACATTGGACCAAATGAATCTGATAGACCTCTACAGAACTCTCCACACCAAAACAACAAATATACATTCTTCTCATTGCCACATGGTGCATACCCTTAAAATGACCACATAATTAGACATAAAAACAATGCTCAGCAAATGCAAAATAACCAAAATCATACCAAACACACTCTTAGACCACAGTGCAATAAAAATAAAAGTCAAGATGAAGAAAATCACTGAAAATCATGAAATTATGTGGAAAATAAACAACATGTTCCTGGGTGACTTTTGGGTAAATAATTAAATTAAGGCAGAAACCAAGAAGTTCTTTAAAACTAGTGAAACAAAGATACAAGACCTCTGGGACATAGCTAAGGCAGTGTTAAGAGGGAAACAAAGATGAGAAAATCTGTGGGGCACAGCTAAGGCAACGTTAAGAGGGAAATTCGTAACATTAAATGCCCTCATTAAAAGTTTGAAAGATAAATTAACAATCTAACATCACAACTAAAAGAATTAGAGAATCAAGAATAAATCAACCCCAAAGCTAGCGGAAGACAAGAAATAATTAAAATCAGAACTGTACTGAAGGAAATAGAGACACAAAAAATCAATTCAAAATGTTAAAAATTTCAGGGGTTTGTTTTTTGAAAACATTAATTAGATAAGCCTCTAGCTGGACTAATAAAGAAGAAAAGAGAGAAGATCCAAATAAACACAATTAGAAGTGACAAAGGGGATGTTACCACTGAGTTGAAACAGTGCACACAAACTAGAAATCTAGAAGAGGTGGGTACATTCCTGAACACATACGCCCTCCCAAGAATGGACCACGAAGAGACTGATTCCATGAACAGACCAATAACAAGCTCTGATATTGAATCAGTAATAAATAGCCTACCAACCAAAAAGAAAAAAAAAAAAAAAAGGCCAGGACCAGATGGATTCATAGTTGAAATCTACCAGATGTATGAAGAAGAACTGGTACCATTCCACCTGAAACTATTCCAAAAAATTGAGGAGGAGGGACTTCTCCCTAACTCATTTTATGAGGCCAGCATCTTTCTGATACTAAAACCTGGCAAAGACAAAACAATAAAAGAAAAATTCAGGCCAATATCTTCTATGAACATTGATGCAAAAATCCTCAACAAAATACTTGTTAACCGAATCCAGCAGCACATTAAAAACCTAATCCATCATGATCAAGTAGGCTTAATCTTTGAAATGCAAGGTTGGTTCAACATATACAAATCAATAAATGTGATTCATCACATAAACAAAACTAAAGACAAAAATAACATGATTATCTCAATAGATGCAGAAAAGGCTTTCAATGAAATTCAACATCCTTCATATTAAAAACTCTCAATAAACTAGGTGTTGAAGGAACATACCTCAAAATAATAAGAGCCATCTATGACAAACTCACAACCAACATCATACTGAACATACAAAAACTGGAAGCATTCTGCTTGAAAACCAACACAAGACAAGCATGCCCTCTCTCACCAAGCCTATTCAACATAGCATTGGAAGTTCTGGCAAAGGCAATCAGGCAAGATTGCCTCCAACTAGTAAAACAGGAGGTCAAACTACCCGTTTACAGAAGGCATGATTCTATATCTAGAAAACCCCAGCAGTGAGGCTTTCATTTAAGCCCAAAAGCTCCTTCAGTTGATAAACAACTTCAGCAAAGTTTCAGAGTACAAAATCCATGTACAAAAATTATTAGCATTTCTATACACAAATAACAGCCAAGCCAAAAGTCAAATCAGGAATATGATTCCACTCACAATTGCCACAAAAAGAATAAAATACCTAGGAATACAGCTAACCAGGGAAGGGAAAGATCTTTACAGTGAGAATTACAAAACACTTCTTAAAGAAATCAGAGATGACACAAACAAATGTAAAAATATTCCATGATCTTAGAGAGAAAGAATCAATATAATAAAAATGTCCATACTGCCCAAAGCAATTTACAGATTCAGTGCTATTCCTTTCAAACTAATGATGGCATTATTCACAGAACTAGAAAAAAACTATTTTAAAATTTATATGGAATTAAAAAAGAGCCTGAATAGCCAAGTCAATCCTGAGCAAAAAGAACAAAGCTGGAGGCATCATGTTACCCAACTTCAAACTATACTGCAGGGCTATGGTATACAAAACAGCATAGTGTTGGTACAAAAACAGACACATAGACAAATGGAAGGGAATAGAGAGACCAGAAATAAGGCCACATACCTACAACCACCTGATCTTTGACAAAGCCGATGAAAACAAGCAATAGGGAAAAGACTACCTTTCCAATAAATAGCATTGGGATAACTGGCTAGCCATATGCAGAAGATTAATTGGACCCCTTCCTGAAACCATATACATAAATCCAACTCAAGATGGATTAAAGACTTAAATGTAAAACCCAAAACTATACAAACCCTGGAAGATAACCCAGGCATACCATTCTGGACATAGGATTGGGTGAAGATTTCGTGATGAAGACACCAAAAGCAATTACGACAGAAGCAAAAATTGACAAATGGGATCTAATTAAACTTAAGTTCTTCTGCAAAGCAAAAGAAACTATCAATAGAGTAAACAGACCACCTACAAAATGGGAGAAAATATTTTCAAACTATGCACCTGACAAAGGTCTAATATTGAGCATCTATAAGTAACTTAAATAAGTTTACAAGCAAAAAACAACCCCATAAAAAAGTGGGCAGAGGAATATGAACAGACTTTTCAAAAGAAGACATACATGCAGCCAAGAAGCAAATGAAAAAAGCTCAACATCACTGATCATTAGAGAAATGCAAATCAAAGCCACAATGAAATCCCATCTCACACAAGTCAGAATGAGTATTTCAAAGCCAAAAAAAAAAGAAAAAAGAAAAAAGAAAAAAATAACGGATTCTGGTGAGGTTGTGGAGAAAAGGGAACACTCTTACACTGTTGCTGGGAATACAAATAGGTTTGACCATTGTGGAAAGCAGTGTGGCAATTCCTCAAAGAGTTAAAAACAGAAATACCATTCAACCCAGAAGTCCCATTACTGGGTGTACACCCAAAGGAATATAAATCATTCTACCATAGAGACACATGAACACAAATGTTCACTGCAGTACTATTCACAATAGGAAAGACATAGAATCAACCTAAATGCCCATCAATGATAGACTAGATAAAGAAAATGTGGTACACGTACACCATGGAACACTCGGCAGCCATAAAAAAGAATGAGATCTTGTCCTTTGCAGGAACATGGATGGAGCTGGAGGCCATTGTCCTTAGGAAACTCATCGCAGGAAGAGAAAATCAAATACCATATGTTCTCTCTTATAAATGGGAGCTAAATGATGAGAACACATGGACACAAAGAGGGGAACAACAGATACTGGGGCCTACTTGATGGTGTAGGGTGAAAGGAGGGAGAGATTCGGGAAAAATAATAATTGGGTACTAGGCTTAGTACATGGTAACTGGGTGATGAAGTAATGTGTACCACAAACCCCTGTGACCTGAATTTACCTGTAGAACAAACCTGCACATGTACACCTGAAATAAAAGTTGAAAAAAAAGAAAATTGCAGAGTAGATTTTAAATGTTCTCACCACAAAAGAAAAGCATGTGAGGTAATAGATACCTTAATTAGCTTACTTTAGCCATTGCACAGTGTATACATATATCAAAATGTCATGTTGGACATTCTAATTATGTAGTTATTTGTCAATTAAAAAAATTAACTAATTTAAAAAAATTACAGGCAGGGTGCAGTGGCTCACACCTATAATCCCAGCACTTTGGGAGGCCAAGGCAGGCGGATCGCCTCAGGTCAGGAGTTTGAGACCAGCCTGGCAACATGGCGAAACCCCATCTCTAAAAATACAAAAATTAGCCGGGCATGCTGGAGGTGCCTGTAGTCCAAGCTACTCGGGGGAGGCTGAGGCAGGAGAACTGCTTGAGCCTGGGAGGCAGAGGTTGCAGTTTGTACAACAAGTCTTCAGAAATCCTTTCCACTCTCTTTATTAATCCACTCATGGTGAGATTAGTCTTTGTTTTAAACTGGGACATGTAAAAGATGTGATGTTCCTGAAGTTCTATGGCATTACCATGCACAGCTCACTTGATACATAATGGTAACATCAACAGTAAAAAAGCTAACATTTATTAGTTTAGTACTACGTTGAGATAGTGCCACTGTACTCCAGCTCTTATCATTCCTTTCAGGCCAGAAAAAAAGGATAGCCTGTTGTGACAGCACCATTTATTACCTTAACTCCTACTTCTCCAATTATTTGAAATACCATCTTTATCACATATGAGATTCTCATATATTTGGAGATCTATTTCTGGAGTTTCTGTCTTGTTTCACTGATCGATATGTCTAGTTCTCTGTCAGCACTGATTCGTTCCAGTCTGTTTTGATTTCAGACTACCCTTGTGCTCCCTCACTATTCTTCTTTTGCATTTTCCTGATTGTTCTTTGGTATTTAATTTTTCATATAGACCTTGAGATTACACCCTAGTTCTGTTGCTTTACCCATGACCCTCAAAGCCCTGTTGGGATTCCGATTGGAAATCATTCCATTTATAAATAAATTTTAGGGGAACAAACATCCATGTTATATGACAATGAAGAACATGGCTTGTCTTTTCATTTATTCAGATGTTGTTTATAATAACATTTTATGGTTTTCTTCATCTAGGGCTTTTATTGTTTTATTTATTTTACAGTTTTTGTTGCTACCGTGAATAGCATTGCCTTCCATTTGTATCTCTCGTTTTTTTTTTTTACTAATATGGAGAACACCTACTACTTTTAGTCTACCCACTTTACCTAATTTTATTATTTTCATTTTTTTTAAACTATTGAATTTTATGTTTTCTAAGTATACACTCATATCACTGGCAAAAGAAATCCAACACTTACATATATTATATATATTATATATCATTTATAAATGTTTTGGTGGTAATGGATTTACCCAAATCAATACATTATTGAATAATAATGACAATAATAGCATCACTGTCTCTTGATTATTGATTTTAATTAATTTATTTTAATTAATTAATTTTAATTTTAATGGGTTCAGTATTACACAGTTTTGAATGATATTCACTGCTGGTAATTGGTAAATGGTGTTTGCATATTTTACTTCTGCTTTCATATAACAATTTTACTTAGTTTTTAAATGAATAGCTGCTGAATTTTACCAAAGATAACTTTTCTGCATCTGTGACACATTTGTCCTTTAATTCGTTAGTGTAAGTGATAATGTTGATAGAGTCCTGATATTGAGTCACCTTAGTATTCTGGAAATAAGCTCGATGAATGAGAATTTCTCACTATTTTTTCTTTTCTTCCTCATTCTTTTCTATCCTGAGATCTGTGTCCTGATACATTTGCTTCTTGGTTAGCATCATTCTTAGAGGTTTTTCTTCAGATATATGGGTGATCTCAAAAACTAGCAAATGCACAATTATCTTTCTGTCATTCTAATAGGGAAATGTTGTCTCACAGGAAAAGACTGTGTGTGGAACCTTTGGGGCATACAGTTTTTGTTCTCTTTTTGTTCTGCCATGATCTAACTTCCAATTTTGCATGAGAAGATTAATACCAGTCTGATTTTACCTTTTAAAATACTTAGTTCTTTCTCTCTGAAAGCTTGTAAGAAAGTATTTTTCATTCATTTAAAAATATTCATTGAGTGCTTACTATGTGGAAGGCACTACTCTGGGCTCAGCTGTAAATGAAAAAGTGGTCTCAGCCATGTTCTTACTTTCAAATTTACCCTACTTTAGGCTGTTTGGGCATGTGTAGGACCTGATGATCCCTTATAATCTGAAGACCAATTTCCCCCTTCAGCGCAGCGATTTTTTTTCCTATTGTCTTCTATTTTTTAATAATTTAATTTTTGCCTCTCTTCTAGCTTAAATGTCTTCTTCTGTTAATGTTATTTGCATGTTTGGTCTCCTATATTTATCTTACAAGTTGTTCGTGTTTTCACTTATTATTTCTGTATTTTTATATGTTTGCTTTGAGCTGTGAGAGATTTCTTCTGCTTGATTTTCAGTTCACTAACTTGTTTCTACATAGGAACCCTCTTCTCCTTAAATTCTCCCCTTGAATGTTTTAATCTTGAATGTTTTAATCTTTTGCTTTTTTCTTTTCTTTTTTTTGAGGGGGGGTTACATAAATGTGTTGGCTAGTTATCATTAGGAGTCATCCTTTTTAGGGAAAATTCTGAGACACTTTTTCTCCTCTCTGACTTCCGGACTCCCTTATCTGTGTTGTTATTTTCCCTTGTCTGCTCAATGGGTCTCCGGTCCAGTTGCTAGGATACCTTAAGTGGGGAGAACTCCCAGAGCTGCGAAGACTGATGGTCTCTTTACCTATGGGTTGGTACAGGAGTTCCAGGTAGGTTTTAGTCTCTTGCACTGTGAGAAAGCCCCTGCAGTTAGGACTTCCAGCCCCTGGGGCCAGAAAGGAGACAGCCAACTGGCTTGTCTCCCCTCCAACTCCTCAGGAGCGGGCACACTTACATGAGCTATGTAGGCCTTGAAGCACGGAGAGAGATAGAAACTTCTGTGGGCTAAGCTCCCCTCAGGCTTCTTGCTCTGATATCTTTTCCTGGAAGGTACATGGACTTGGCCTTCATCACCTACAGACCTTAGCAGCTGCTAGGTTTAGAAGAGAAAAATGGGTTAGATAAGGGAGGTGGTAGAAGTTAAAAAATGTCATCTTTCCAGAATCCTATCCTTTTTGCCACAAATGTAACTCTGTCTATTAAAGAGTTACGGTGAATCTTCAGAATTGATTCTTTCTCTGCCAGTCTTGAATCAGAGCAAACTACTTAATGTGCATAAGAAAGACATGAGGTTTGTGGAACAGTGAAAAGATTGGCCTACTCTTCCTCTTATTGGAAATATCTACCTGTTTTTCAGGACTCAGTTTGTACAATAAGTCTTCAGAAATCCTTTCCACTCTCTTTATTAATCCACTCATGGTGAGATTAGTCTTTGTATTAAACTGGGACATGTAAAAGATGTGATGTTTCCTGAAGTTCTGTAGCATTTACTGTGCACAACTCACTTGACACATAATGGTAACATCAACAGTAAAAAAGCTAACATTTATTAGTTTAGTACTATGTTAACATTTTTATATATGTCACTCATCCTATGAGTAAGATAGGATTGTTATTCTTTTTAACATACATTTTTATTTGCCTTTAAAGATGTCTAGTTTCCCTTATCAAGTTGTAGTCTCCTTTTGGGCAGTTCTTAATTTCTTTATATTTCCAGTACCTATTTCCATGAACAAAATAGATACTTAATAAATGTTGCTTTCATAATGGTAATAATAACCAGACAATCGGTAAGTATCCTTTTATCCTGTAGTAATTACAGAGTGTCCTCAATCCTCCAGTTTGCTGGGGTAAAATAGCCAGGAAGATGGGGACATAACCTGTACTTTTGAGGACTTTATAGTTTTGATGAGAACAGAAATTAAATCTTGGAAGAGCAAGAAGATACTAAATCTCCTAATCTCTTCTCTTATCCTTCAATAAAGGCGAACTATTTTGGAGTCGTTCCTATAAATAAAAGGACAATTATAGAACCTCAGCTATGGAAGAAAGGAGATCTTTTCTACTTAGAAACGAACTATCGTTTTAAAACTCATCAACTCCACAAAAATACCAACAATGAAGAAGTAAAGAACTAAACACTTTTTACATGTTTTAAAAGCTGAGTCTTTATTTTTATTAAATGGCAATGTGTAGGCCTCGAAAATGAAAATGCAATTCATGATATAGGAATTTTTAAAAGGTCTTGTAAAGTACATGGATAGTAATGTGATGATTTGTAATTCAGAGTATTTGACTAATTTGCTAAACAACACCATCTTGGACACATACCAGCACAATATCAGGGATTAAAAATGTACTAGTTGAGTAGGTCCTTGTAAAAACTGTATATCTCCAACATTTACATGTAAAATCCATAGAAGAAGCCACCTTGATACGGCGTTATACTTGCTGTTTGTTACTAGTAAGTCCTATATCTGCTTTTCCTGTCCTCCCAGGGTGGCAAGTTTGAAAACTTCATTTTTAAGACTCATCTGCCCACTGGGTTTTGATTATGAACTGCTAGAAGGAGGTGCGCCTGAGAACAGAAGGCGAAAGGAAGGCAGCAGCCCCTTTGCTTCTGCAGCAGCGTGAGTGCATGTGCAGTCCCTGCACCGTGCAGCATTGATGGTGGCTCCCTCAGATCAGTGAGTCTGTGGACTCTCGAGCCCAGCAAAGTCAGAGTGTGGCAAGCATTAGGTCCCTGCTCCACCTCAGTGCCCATTCTGCCATGGGGGCTCTGGCAGATTCAGAAAGAGGAAGAATTCCTGGGCCCTGGGTACAGCCGCCATCCTGTTTTCTTCATTTAGCCCTTTCAGCATGTTTGCAACCAATTCCCTGTTAAAATTTTACTTCAGTGCTTTTGTTACCACTCAGTTGGAAATAACCAGAAAGCGTTCTATTTTCCTAGCTGGAAACTAACATATTCAGTCTGAGACTTTTAGATAAGGGGCTTGGTTATAATGAGATTGACTGTGTTAGGAAAACAGAAGATTTTTCGTATGTTTGGCAAACAGAGCTGTGGATCTTCTAAGTCATACTTGTTTAAGAATTCCTCTAGGAGCAGATTCTTTTTACTCTGGCCCAGTTTCAGGTAAACCTGTTCCATGGAAGCAGAGTTTTGCAGTTTCTTCATGTTTTGCAATTTTGCAGTTTCTTCACGTTGTTTGTACCTCTTCTTTCTGCTCCCTTTTCCCCATTTGGTAACTGCTCTGACTCCTGTGGAGGCTGACTTGCTGACAACTTGCACCCTGGCAAATTAACACAATAGCAGAAAACATTGTCATCGGTCATTTAGATTAATGATATAGCAACAACTTTCAATGCATGGTTATCTCCACTAGGCATTTTCTTTTGAAGCATTTAATTTCTAATTTGGGATCAATATCCTATACTCATTAAAGACGTTTTAGGCATCAGTAAGATATTTTTTGTCCTGTGCATACTACAGTGGATGCTCTGGTACTACAATATTAGTAGAACCAGCTTTGAGGTTCACTCTGAGTGGTTATCAGCAGTGAAACTATTTTTGTGTGGGTAGCCTCCTGATGCCTCAGGGAAGACTGGAAAGGTGCTCATGTTGTCCTTTTCTTAATCATTCCTTCATTCAATCATTTATTCCAAACAAACACTTATTTATCATCATATGTAGCAGGTGCCATGCTAGGCACTGTGGAGACAGCCCTGGTTAAAACAGAACAAATGACACAGCATATGAGTCCAGGGCTCAGCTGCTCTGCCACTTGGAGCTTTGGAAACATGAGAAAGTTATTTTGAGCCTCAGTTTCCTCATCTACAGTATGGGGGAAATCATGGTACGGACTGCAGCTAGTTGTGCCTAGTTCTCCCCACACACATTTCCCCAAACTACTAAAGACAGAGCTTTTTATGTCCCTTTATTCTCTACTTTTCCTCAATATAGAACAGCACAGAAGGCCCTGAATTTTATGCAATTCCTTCCTTTCTCTGCCTTGGATCCAGAGTTTCCAGATGCTTCTTTGTATTTTTCAGATAGAGTTTTCTGAGTTTCTAGATGCATTTTATATTTTGAGTATATTTAAGATTATATGCCTTCCTATTTAATATTTTTCTCACACAAAGATCATGGTTCTGTTACCTTGGACCTCATTCATATGCCTTATTTCTGTATTATTTCTATCTGTGGTACTGATGCTTTCAAAAAGTTGTATTGAACACATTCTCTTTATTAATAAAGATATTTTTGTATAAAATCACTTTGCCAAGATAATAAGGTACTGCTTCATAATCAGTGAATCTTCATTAAAAAGTCATCTTTGACATGTCCCAATTTAAAACAAAGGCTACAATAGTCATTATATCTGGTATAAGCTCTACCTTCTGCCTTATCTCCCAATTTAGCACATTCCTGGATTTAATATAGGATTGTCAACCAGGATCTGGGGAAATATCAATGGCAGTGACAAAATGACTGTTGTATACATTCAAAGCTTTCCCAAATAGTGTTTAAAATAATAAAAGAATGAAATAAAGTCAAACTACCATTGGGAATATTTATATAACACTACTCATTTTCTTTAATGATTGTCCCTTCTATAATATAGACCATAGATATGGATTTGTATAAATATTTGACATCACTTTAATTTGCCAAAATGACTATTTCTCTGTACAGTGTTAGATGTGTGCTTTCAGGCTATTGTAGCCAGACAGCCCCCAAAAGTAGAGCCTGACATGATATGTGCATGCACAAAAGACTGAGCAAGAGAGAAAGAAAGAACATCAGAGAGAATGACAAGGAAAGAAAGGGAAGGAAGGAAGGAAGGAAGGAAGGAAGGAAGGAAGGAAGGAAGGAAGGAAAAGACTTGTGATCAGGTAGTTTATGTGGGAGGTGAGGTTGGAAGTGAAAAGGGAAAGGAGGGACTGCCCAGGCCTGCTGTGGGTGTCTGAGGCTTGATGCCACCAGTACCTTTTTGCCAGCATGTTTAATAGGATGCTTATCGAAATTGTCTACCTGAGGGAGGAATAGGAGAAGCTTTTGTGTATCTCAGTCGCCCTTGAGCATGTGTGGGGACGGAGTGGGGGCTTACACTAAATATGGGCTGCATACAGGAGAGGCCCTGTTGATGGAGTGGGTGGAGCCTCTAAGAAAATGTCCCCTCCCCACTATCACTGGACTCAGAGATGAGACTGTGAGGCGGGAACCAGGCGAGCAGTACTTGGTTGAAAAAAAAATTAGATAGGACAAAAATTATTCATAAGGAAAATGATCCTATTGAAGATTGCATGCTTTCCTTGACTGCTAATATCTGTATTTCCATACTTGGTATAAAGACAACTTAGAGTTGGAGAGATAGAGATCATTGAGTTACTTAATTAAATATAATAAATCTGATGTTTTAACACTAGGTGGGATGATTAATTCTGTATTCCTGAACCTAGCCTCATTTGGAACATACCCCTGGGGCTCTTTATTCTTACATTTATAAATTATGAATTCAATGAGTCTAATATTTTGCTGATAATGGGTATATAATACATTAAGTCTTGCTTGCTTTAAACAGTTATTTTTCTTGATAGCAATTAGGATGGGAAAAAGAATGTCCTTTTTCATGGTCTACATTTTCAGACTACAAACTACATTTATAGTTTGGCTTAGTGATGATAGCAATACAATTATTAAAGCAATATGAATGTAAACTCTCTAGAAATTTTAAAACAATTATAAAAATAAAAAGATGAATAAAAACTGAAATGAAAAAATATGGTAAAGGAGTACAATGAGCATTTTTTCAAGATATGTATGAGTTGATTTAGATGTAAGGATAAAGAAGAAAAGTCTTGCATTGTCATATCCGGAAAGATATTCTGTGTTACTTTGTCTTTTATGCCATCCAGAGCCTTCAATGTCTTCCTCTTTTTTTTTTTTTTTTAATACTTTACGTTCTGGGATACATGTGCAGAACATGCAGATTTGTTGTTTTTCAGATCCAGCCCAAAGCAAGTCATTCAAGAGCTGCCACAAGTAGACTCCAGCCTTTCTCTCTAAACCACCTGACCCAGGTGCTTTAGAAATATTAACTCAGTCTGTATAAAATGTCTGTGAAGTAGGTCCCATTATCACCTGTATTTTTCAGGTGAGGAAACTGAGGTACATGCAGGTTAAGTAACTTGCTGGCAATCATCAGCAAGTAAGTGGTGAGCCAAGATTCGGGAGGATGCTTTGCTCATGTGTAATTACTGAAAAGTCTCTTCTCTAGTCTGGTCTGAATCTCAGCCCTTCCTGTCTTTAGGAAATGTAAATGTACTGATTGAGTCCCATCTGTTGAGAATAACAGTGGGATTAATATCCATAGACTCTTCTTTGTGTGTGAGAGACAGGACAACACAGCTCCCTGTTCTGTACCTTTCATCTCTGACTGGCATTCCCTTTCTCCTTCCCTAGACAGCACTTTGGACAGAATCCTGCAAGGGCCTCCTCAGTTAGGCCCAACCAATCCCAAGACCGTATGTAGGCGACAGTCCACTGCCATTTTGCTAAGAAATTGCTCTTCCTGTGGTAGTTTCTAAACCTCACAAATAAGCAGTACAGATGTCTTTCCTCGACTGATGTTTGATTAGTCCCTTTTCTTTTCCTCTGTGGTAGTTCTTTACCTCTGATAGAATTCCTCTAGAATTGTACCACCTCTTAGATAAAACAGACATCTCGAACATGGAATCTGAGCTTCCTAATGTTTCCTTAACATCCTTTATGGGAGAAGCACATATAACCTTGCAGATCTGTTGAATAGAATATATGTAACGCCCAGCGTTGAATTTCAAGAGCCATGAATGGAGTAGAATTTGTTTACAACTTTTCATGTGCTTCACAACGTATAGAATATGCAGTTATCTTGAAAGTGTTTGTTTAGTTTTTACTTTTGGTTAGGACTTTCTTAAATCAAAAGTGTTAGATCTTAGCAAGAGTGTTGGGAGCCATTCTGACAAAAAGGGTGTGACTAGGAAGACTCTTTCCACTTGTTACTATGTGTGTATGTAGGGGGGAGGGAATTCATTTCATAGTTTTCCTTTGTTACTTAAAATTATAATTTTTATATGAAATTTAATTTTATACAAGAAAAATTCTCAGTAGTAATAGGCATACCGATTAAAAAATTGCATCTAACCCTTTAATCCATTGCCTCTTACACTTTATTATGCCTATGAATCCCCTGGGATCTTGCTAAAATTCAGATGTGGAGTCAGTGGGTCCAGCCTGAAGCCTGAGAGTGTGCATTCTAACAAGCTCCCAGGTGATGCTGAGGCTGCTGGCCTTCAGATCTATACCTTGAATAATACGGAGAAGCCATACACGAGGCAGCTAATGCTTTACTTTCTTTCTTTCTTCCCTTCTGTCTTTTAAAAAAAATCCCAGCACTATGACAGCATTTGTGCTTTTCCCCCAGCCCATCTAGAGTGGGCTTTGCATAGATAATAATAGTTTGCCTTCCTAAGTGTGGTGTGAGGATTCAGTGATATAAACCCTTGCTACTCAAACTATGATCTGTAAACCACCACCAGCAACAGCAGCCACCTGGCAGCTTGTTAGAAATGCAGAAGCTCAGGCCCCACCCAAGACCTATTGATTCATCTGCAAGTTTTTTTTTTTTTTTTTTTTTTTTTTTTTTTGAGACAGGGTCTCGCTCTGTCGCCCCGGCTGGAGTGCAGTGGTGCGATCTTGGCTCACTGCAACCTCTGCCTCGTGGATTTAAGCGATTCTCTTGTGTCAGCCACTGGGGTTGCTGGGATTATAGGCGTGCACCACCATGCTCAGTTAATTTTTGTATTTCACCTTGTTGGCCAGGTTGGTCTTAAACTCCTGGCCTCAAGTGATCCACCTGCCATGGCCTCTTAAAGTTCTGGGATGACAGGCGTGTGCTACCGCGCCTGACCTCATCTGCATTTTGATAAGATGCCTCAGTGACTTGTGTGTACATTAAAATTTCAGAAACATTGATGTAATCCAGATGGAGTAACTGGTGCATAGAAAGTGCTCAATAGATTCTAACCGTTACCCTTTGAGTTCTTAAAACCATATGATTATTTATATTCTAATTTGCATTTGAGAAGATTAACACTATTTGTAAAGAAAAGGACTAGGGTTGTAACCTAGATCTTTTGATTCCAAAACCTGTGCCCTTAATACTGCATAACCTTTTCCTCGAAGTGAATTTCTTGAATAGTGAGGGCCTTGGTGGCTCTCACCTCTCCTTTCAACTCCCCTTAATCAGGCACCTTACTTTTGAAAGTCCAGCAATGCTCATGAAGGTGCTCCGAACAGGGTTCCCTTGCTGAACACCATGTCGTTTTCCCCAGTCAGAGCACTACCTGTTACTTGCTCGGCAATCGTATTCCTGCAGGTTGCAGCAAAGGCTAGTCATGTTAATCCCTCCAGAGGAGTTTTCTGCCTTATGCAGGGTTTACTGAATGTAATCCTTTTGTTCAGAGGAAGTACTCCTCAGGAGCAAATGCTACACTTTGCAAGGTTGGAGGGGGTGTGTTTTAGCATGGAAATGGGAGTGGGGTGGGGTGTGTGTGTGTGTGTGTTTGTGTATGTATATGGGTATGTGTGTATGTTTGTCTGTAGAGATTTCTGCTCGCATCCCTGAATCCCAACTCTTGACAGACACCCGATCCATTTACATGAACAGCTATATTACGGAGACCATTTGCCCCATTCTGATTATGCCACTTAAGAATTTAAATAGGATTTTTGTTTCTGACTTCACTTTCAAGTTTTAAGAAACAAGCTAATAGACTGTAGCCTTACTGTGATAGATTTAGCTGTGTCTCTTTCTCTTAATTGCTTCATATTTAAACTTGAGATGCTTTTCAGTTTGCTCTTGTTTCTCACCTCACAGGCACTGACTGATTTAGTTTCTTTTAGCATATTTTCCAATAGGAATTGATTGGGTTTGCTGATTCTCATTAGGACTGTTTTGAGTTGGACAGCTTCATTTAAAATTGAAGATTTTGTGTACAATTTTTGTTTATCCCCTGCTTTTGTCTCTTGGATTAAGACCACTCCTCAGAAAATGAAGTCAAAAGTCTAGAAGAAAGCAAGTTAGGTCTCTAATAGTTTTCCATTCTTCTTTTGTTAATTTTTGTTATCTATACTTTGACTTATCCGTTTAGGGTTTCTAAATGTGTCTTTGTGTTGGGGATAGTATAATATTGTAGAAGAAGATAACACTTTTTCAGGCTTATTTGGACAGGTATGAAGTAAATGAAAAAAATTTGCTATGCCATCCTAGATCAACTTGGAAAGACATTTCTTTAGGACTAAAATGTGATGGTGGAGAAAGCCTGCCATTGGTAAATGTGAGACTCAGGCAAATCTGGTAGGTCACATCTAACTATTCTGGTTCCAGTGATATTTGCAAACAAGAATTTACTAGGCCAGCATAATGAAGAAATGCTTCTCTCCTTTGTACCTGTTTTCCTATATACATACAATACACACAATACTTTGCCTTTAATGCAAATCATTTTAAGACAGTATGAATTTGGAAATTTCTAATGACATAGAATATTGCAGCTGTCACATAGTACAAGATGAAAAATAATAGTCTATCAAGTGGCACCAATTTTTTTTATGAATTTCCTTTTCATTCCTAGTTTGTTGATGGGTTTTTTTTTTTTAATTATACTTTAAGTTCTAGGGTACATGTGTACAACATGCAGGTTTGTTACATATGTATACATGTGCCATGTTGGTGTGCTGCACCTGTTAACTCGTCATTTACATTAGGTATATCTCCTAATGCTATCCCTCTCCCGCCGCACCCCACGACAGACCCTGGTGTGTGATGTTCCCCACCCTGTGTCCAAGTGATCTCATTGTTCAATTCCCACCTATGAGTAAGAACATGGAGTGTTTTGTTTTCTGCCCTTGCAATAGTTTGCTCAGAATGATGGTTTCCAGCTTCATCCATGTCCCTACAAAGGACATGAACTCATCCTTTTTTATGGCTGCATAGTAGTCCATGGTGTATATGTGCCACCTTTTCTTAATCTAGTCTATCATTGATGGACATTTGGGTTGGTTCCAAGTCTTTGCTATTGTGAATAGTGCCACAATAAACGTATGTGTATATGTGTCTTTATAGTAGCAT
This sequence comes from Mandrillus leucophaeus, assembly GCF_000951045.1. Lineage (NCBI taxonomy): Eukaryota > Metazoa > Chordata > Mammalia > Primates > Cercopithecidae > Mandrillus > Mandrillus leucophaeus. The sequence goes on from NW_012103144.1 coordinate 166,004, forward strand.
GATTTATAATCCGTTGGGTATACACTCAGCAATGGCATGGCTGGGTCAAATGGTATTTCTAGTTTTAAATCCTTGAGGAATCGCCACACTGTCTTCCATAATGGTTTAACTAGTTTAGTCCCACCAACAGTGTAAAAGTGTTCCTATTTCTCCACATCCTCTCCAACACCTGTTGTTTCCTGACTTTTTAATGATCGCCATTCTAACTGGTGTGAGATGGTATCTCATTGTGGTTTTGATTTGCATTTCTCTGA
>NW_012103144.1:166307-244285 GCF_000951045.1 Mandrillus leucophaeus
GGTATCTCATTGTGGTTTTGATTTGCATTTCTCTGATGGCCAGTGATGACAAGCATTTTTTCATGTGTCTATTGGCTGCATAACTGTCTTATTTTGAGACGTATCTGTTCATATCCTTTGCCCACTTTTTGACAGGGTTGTTTGTTTTTTTCTTGTAAATTTGTTTGAGTTCTTTGTAGATTCTGGATATTAGCCCTTTGTCAGATGGGTAGATTGTAAAAATTTTTTCCCATTCTGTAGGTTGCCTGTTCACTCTGATGATAGTTTCTTTGCTGTGCAGAAGCTGTTTAGTTTAATTAGATCCCATTTGTCAATTTTGACTTTCGTTGCCATTGGTTTTGGGGTTTTAGTCATGTAGATGTCTATTAGGTCCACTTGAAGTGGCACCAATCTTAAACAGTGTCTATACATATGTTCTGTGTGTGTATGTGCATGTGTGTGTGTGTATTTGTGGCAGGATGAATTTCAGTCCATCAGCTCAGGTGGGTAAGTACTGTGACTTTCTATTCTATAACTCAACTTAGTTTTTGATTTTGAGCTCCTAGTTTGTTAAGAGTGGGCAGAATGTTAGCTGTCTCTTGAAGTTCCATCCCCACATGACCATCTTGGTGTGGTTCCATAATTCCAAGACCCTACTGTGTTTCAATAAATTGAAGTAGGGGGAGGGAGAATGGTTGCTGGCCTCCATATTGCCATTGAGGTGTTTAGAGTTCTGGTGCCCATGGTCCCTCACGTCCCACTTTTTGCTGTGTGGTGTCATTTTTAGGGCATAGACATCCTTCCCTGGCCTGTCTATGGTCCCGCCTTCCTAGGCATACAATACAGCTGACCTCTCTGGGATATGACCATCTGACTATCTCTTTGGTTCTTGGGAATCCTGCTCTTTTTTTCCTACTCCTTCCAACCTTGAGGAATCCTCTCTTGGTCTTAGAGAAGTCCATCTTCCTTCATATGTATGCCTGCTCAGTCCTCTCCTTTTAGGTTTTTGGGAACTAAAGCTGGGTTTTCTGCTGGAGAGCTCATTTCTGCCCTCCCCTGAGGCACTGAACAAGGACCTAAATGGGGAGGGAACAGTGGGAAGAGGCAGATATAGAAAAGACTTTTTTCAATAGAAGGATAACACCTCAAAGTATCATCTCTGTACATATCCTAGGATTTAATCATGTATATTTCTTTGTGTCAGGACATTCCAGAACACTGTGCTGTTGGCTTTTCCTTTAAGTTGCAGAGTCTGCAAGTGACATGAAACCAACAAGTTGTTCATCCATTCTCCCTAGCAAATAGGCTATTTGGTATAAGAGACACAAATTGTTCAGTGAAATTACCTTTCTCTTACAAGTTTCTAAGGACAATTAATTTTAGGTGGCTGGCAAATATAATGTGAAAAGAAGTGGATTGTTAAGTAGCTATGTGAGGTCAGCTTTTCTCTCCCTCCTAATAAGGCACTTAAAATCTTACCTTCTCAGTATATTGCTTGATTATTGTGAATTATGTTTGCAGTGTGACAAATATTTTTTAAAAAACAAAGGATTTTCATGGAGGGAAATCAACTCAGAAATAAATGAATGGGTGTGAAATCCTTTCATTGCTACAATAATAGGATAATTTATGTAATACCTCAAGCATCCAAATCTTTTAATAGCTTTTTTGAAATATAAAAGACTGAAAAAAATCAGTTATGCCTGTTCCCGCCCTCACTGAGTGTTTATTTGAAAAACTTCTTGTTCAGTTAATGCTCTCTTGAAAAATAATAGCAGCCTTGTCTTGAATGAAAAGAATTGAATTCTTATGGTTTTCTTCTCAGAAATTTCTATAGTAGTTGTGGGGAAAATGTTTTCCCATTAATAAGGTTTATCCTTTTTTTCTTTCAGTATTCTGATAATAGCTTATGGTGCCATATCCCACTTCAAATTTTTAGCACTTGTTCAAATCTCATGCCTAAATTTTTTATCAGATTTCATTTTTCTCTATTAGATTAACCACTTCCCAGGCCCACACCACGTCACCTCTAGATGTCTATGGTAAAGTAATGATTCTCAAACTATCCGTAATGAAGGAACAAGTTTCCAAATTCACACTTTCAATTCTTGTACTAATCTCACAGACTGAAAACAAGCAGCTGGCAGATTGGCCACTTTGTTTACAGCTCTGCAGGCTGTACAGGAAGCACGAGGCAGGCATCTGCTTCTGGGGAGACCTTATGGCAGAAGGCAAAGCAGAAGCAGATGTGTCACATGGCAAAGACAAGTGCAGGTGGGGCAGGGCATATACTTTTCAATGACCAGATCGCTCAAGAAGTCACTCACTATCTTGAGCACAGTACCAAGAGGATAGTACTAAATCAGTTGTGAGAAATCTGCCCCCAAGATCCAATCACCTCCCACCAGGTGCCACCAACAACACTGAGACTACAATTCAACTTGAGATTTGGGTGGGGACAGCATCCAAACTATATCACTATCTTTAACACTCTCTTGTGCCATTCTAGATATCTTCCTAAAATACTTCTTCCTACAATGAAATCCCTGCTCACCATGCCGGGGCCTAAGACCCTGCAAAATCTGGCAACACTCTGCCTGTGTCCTAGCCACACATCTTAGCCTTCTCTATCATTCTTTCTCTTTCCTGAAAAGCAATTCCTGAGTACCCAACCAGAAATAACTTTTGTCCCTTACACCCGACTGCATTGATTTCTAGATTTCCTGATTGCCAATAATACATTGAAATACAAACTGCTCTCTAATTGTCTTATATTTTAAATGGATTACTTATTTTAATTAATGAGTAACTTGTGGATTTGGTGGGCAAAAACCATGGAATGTTCCCAGTCAAGGGAAGAGTGAAGCAGGGAGCAGGCCACCATGTCTACAAGGGTTGAGGTGGAGGTGGCATAAGGAGAGACAGGAATTCTTAACCTTGGGTCTTTAGAGAGATCATCTGGGGAGTGTGTCCCCGATCTGAAGAGGTTTTGTTTGTGTGTGTGTGTGTGTGTGTGCGCACACACACACACGCAGAGGACAGTATGTATAGAGGAGAGTACTACAACTTCTGAATATCTATTTTTAATTGAGTTTTTATTGAGATAATTATAGATTCACATCTAGTTGTAAGCAATAATACACGGAGCTCCCATATATCCTTCATGCAGTTTCCACCATTGGTAGCATCTGTCAGTGCTATAGTCCAATAACACAAGCAGATTATTGACATTGAATCAACCCCCCTGTCTTATTCAAGTTTCCCCAGTTTTTTGTATACTCATGTTGATGCACGTGTGTGTTTAGTTCTATTCAAGTTTATCAAATGTGAAGACTCTTGTACTAACCATCAGAGTCACAGTACACAACAGCTCCATCACCAAAAGCACCTGTCCTGTCTCCTTTTTATAACCACACTCACTCCATTCCTCCAGCCCTGCCCTGATCCTAACCCTTGGCAACAGCTCATCTCTCCTCCATTTCTAAATTTTTGTCATTTCAAAAATATTACATAAATGGAAGCCTACAGTATGTAACTTTTGGAGATTGGCTTTAAAAAAATAACTCAACATTACTCTCTGGAGATTCATCTTAGTGGCTACATGTATTAATAGTTCCTTTTTATTGCTAAGTAAGTATCCCATGGTATAGATGTATCAATTTGTTTAACCATTCACCTATTGAAGGACATCTGGGCCGATCCAGTTTTAGGCTATGACAAATAAAGCTTTTATGAACATTCACATACAGGTTTGTATGTGAACAGAAGTTTTTATTTCTCTGAAATAAATGCCCAAGAGTTCAATTGCTGGGTCATATGGTAGTTGCATGTTTTACATAAACCTTAAAACTCATTATGTAAAATTGCTTCCCAACTCCACACTTCTGTATTATGATATAAAGTTTGGTTGCTGGAGCAGTTATGACTCTGATAATAATCCCTGAATTCAACCTTTTTACTTTTAAAAGTTTTTTTTGTCTTCTTCAAAATAATCTTAACACATGTGTATCATATTATACTTTCAGTAAAAATATAAGCTTAGTGGAATTTTATAGGAAATTGAGACATGGAAGAATTAAATAACTTGGGTCATATAGAGAATTAATATCATGGTCTGAAGCAAATCCCAAGACCCTTAAAGTAGAGTTTTAAAGCTATATTTGGTGACACATTAATGGGACATGAAATCAACTATGTCAGTCACAACCAGAATGTTTCTACAAAGATATAGACCAGACTAGAATCCAAAATATCATTGCACATTGCAAATAGTAAGAGTATATATTATATAATTTTTGTTGCATTTTTATGTATATGTGTGCATATCCAATTACCTGAAATTGGATGATGGTTAGAAGGGCTGGAAAACTCTGTTCTTACAGCTTAGCTCTTTTCATTGAAATTCCCAGACAAGTATCTTGTAATTTCCCTGTGCCTAAAAAGGTCTTATAATACTCAAACTAGAATAGAGGTACAATTTATAATTCTTAATTAATATCAGAATAAATGTGAGTTAGAAAGAGATCTTCTCTTATCAGAAACTTATTAAAATGCTATTTGTTGCTTTATGGAACTTTCTTTGTCACTTAAAACACACTTCTTACACAAATCCCTCCAGATTATAGAAAAAAGGGAATACTAGCCAACTCATTTGATAAAATTAGCTTAACTTTGATAACTGAAATGGCTTGGCTGTGTCCACACCCAAATCTCATCTTGAATTGTAGCTCTCATAATCCCCACGGTGGGAGGTAACTGAATCATGGGGGTTGTTTTTTTCCTGTGCTGTTCTCATGATAGTGAATAAGTCTCATGACATCTGATGGTTTATAAAGGGCAGATCTCCTGCGCATGCTCTCTTGCCTGCCACTATGTAAGACATACCTTTGCTCCTCCTTTACCTTCTGCCATGATTTTGAGGCCTCTCCAGCCATGTGGAACTGTGTGTCCATTAAACCTCTTTTTCTTTATAAATTACCCAGTCTCAAGTATTTCTTCAGAGCAGTATGAAATGGACTAACACAATAACAAAACATTACAAGGGTAGTACAAGCAGCTAGATGTTAGAGGACTTCCCCAAGGTTACACATTTAGAAAGTGTTAGGGCCAACACCCAACTCCAAACTTTCAGACACCCAATAATACGGTTTTCCTGAAATTGTATTCTGACTCTTGGTGGGGTATTTTCAAAGCAGCATATTATGGTTAAGTTGATTTTGTTATAAACAGACTGGATATGCCAGCACTTTCACATAAGGGTTATTTAACTGGCAACCAAGAAGACTAGGGAAGCCAGACTGACTGTCTACAAATACTGGGCAGGGCTATCAGGCGGGAAAGGGAGAAGATTGTTTCTGCCTTACACCAAAGGCAGAATTAAGATCTAAGTTTGTTAATTAGAAGTAAGGAAACTGCTTCACCAGGAAAAAAAAAAAAAAGACAATTCTAAGAAAGCTGTCCAGGGATGAAAGAACTGCCTAACACAGTCTTAGACTAATCAAATGAAGTATTCATTAACCCATGAGAAAACCATGTATTCTGGCTGCTGGAGACAAATTCTTTCATTGGACCAAATGTTCTTTAAGGTATTTTCTAAATCCAAGTTCCTAGGAATCAACTGATAAATGACTTTTCCCCCATTAGTCATTTATCTCTGCACATTCTGCCCACATACCACATTTCCTTGCAATCTGTTTAGAGTTGAAGAGATTATTTCTAATTGAAACCTTTACTAGCATGATTTTATTTCAAGTAGACATAATTTATCAAACACTGAGCTTAAGAAATAAGCATTTTTTTCTCATAGCATTTTGAGTTGGGTCATAAACTAATTACTTCATATTGTGGAGTGGATTAGAATGGAATGGAATGGAATGTGAAATTCAGTATTATCAATATAAAATAGAGCCTGTTTGATCATAATCCTCAAGAAGTAGGTAGGGACAGGTATTACTCAATTGGAAATTGCAATAGAGAGGAAAAGTGATTTGCCCAGTCATGGGGCTGATTACATAGCTAATATATGGTTACACAACTAATGAGTCCTGGACCTGTTAATGTTCTTTGGTGACTCCTTGAACAAATATTAAACTTTCCACAAGAGACTACACCCAAACAGAAACTACTGACTTCTAGTGAGGGCATTTTCAAGAGGTTCTAATCCAAACAAAAGTTATTTATTATTTATCTGATAAAACTCACTTCTACTTTGCTTACTAATATGCTACTGAAATGTTAAAAAAAATAAAAGATGCTCTCTTCTTTTCATAGTGTTTCTTTTGGAAAAAAAGAGGTTGCTTTATATATAGACACTTCTATTCTGAAAGCAAAGTATTCTAAACCATATGATTTTACCCCACGGACTTAAATTTTAAACTTCTCTGCATAACATATTGAAGCCTGTGCCAAGTGCTATCTGGAAAAACGTGAGTATAATTAAGACAATCAAGTGATTCAGTCCCTACCTTTTTACATTGTAGTGTCAGCTAGGAACAACATGTATGTTTCTTCTTCCACGTACTTTCCATTTTATCCTGTTGTATTTGACATCAAATGTCTGTCTGCTGCACCAGAGAAAAGAGGGGATGTTGGCTCCAATGTATGACAGGTGTCACTCATAACAGTAACAATAGGGGATTTGGTTAGGTTTTCATTTGTAAAATTCTAGAGACTTGATTTAAAAAGATATAGGAAGGAGCAATGAGGGGAGTTGGTAATGTGAGAACAAAAGCGATTACTGTGCTTAAAGGAAATATGTAATAGAGAAGGTTGACCAGGTTGTGAAGAAAACTATATTTTCCTCCCTAGGGCTTCTTGTAACTTGCTGAATCACCCCTTGGACATTTAAAAATGTTCGCGCGTCAAGAGGAAGATGACAGGTAAGGAAGCCAACCTGAAAATCAACCTTTGCCTCTGCGGCTTGAGCTTGTTTTCCTAGTAAATTACCTCTGCTGCTGATGGCATCGCAGATCTGGGAATTTTCGCATTCCTCCTAATCCTAGAGAGCATACTAAAGAATTTTTAGAAATTGTTCTTTGTGGCTCCAGACTGCAAGAGGTGTAAGAAGTCCCACATGTTGCCAGCAACCCTAAGAAGCTATTTAGACCAATTCCAATTGACATAATTTATCAAAAACTGAACTTAAAGGATTAGTACTGAGAGGACTGGCAGAAGCCTTTTGCTGTTAGATTTGCAGCAATTGTTTGCACTAAAACTATAAGGAGGAGAGCCAGTTCTGTGGGTTTGGGTAGAGAGGTAGCTTAGCTTCTTGGCCTTTTTCTCCCCCTAGACAAAGTTAGAGCAGCAATTTTTATGTCTTATTCCTTAGAGAGAGGAATTTTGGTGATTAAAAAGGAAGCAAAAGATGCTAAAATTTCCAGTTTAATTTGATTTAATTTCTTTTGAGACAGGAACTCGCTCTGTCACCCAAGTTGCAGTGCAGTGGCATGATCTTGGCTCACTGCATCCTCGACCTCCCAGGCTCAAGTAACCCTTAGCCTCCTGAGTAGCTGAAACATGGGCATGTACCACCATGCCCAGCTAATTTTTATGTTTTTTATAGAGAGAAGGTTTCACCATGTTTCTCAGGCTGGTCTCAAACTCCTGGGCTCAAGCGATCTGCCTGCCTTGGCCTCTCAAAGTGCTGTGATTACAAGTGTGAGCCACCAGTTGGCCTCATCTAATTTAAAGATATTTTTGGGACAAACAGGATGACTGATCAGAAGCAGCTGTGGTCTGCAGCACTCACAGAGAGGAATGAAAAGGGATCAGTGAATTCAGCACCTTCAACTGAAATATCCAGGTTCTCACATTGGGACTGACTAGGCAAACAACTTGACCCACACAGAACCAAGGAAAGCATGAGCGGGGTTGGTGGAGGTTGGCCCACCTGGGAGCCAGACGGAGCCAAATGAACCCCCGCCCCCAGCCAAGGGAAGCGGTGAGTGATTGTGTGACCCGTCTGGGAAACGACGCATCTCCCACGGACCTTTGTGACCCACGGATCCGGAGATGATGTCGTGAGCCCACATCACCAGGGCCTTGGGTCTGATACACAGACTTGTGTGGAGTCTCCGCAGAGCAGCCACTCAGGCACACGTAGAGACCCAGGAGTTTTACATACTCCGGCCCCAGGAATATGTAAAGCCCTGCACATCCTGCACATACATCCCTGAACTTAAAATAGAAGTTGAAGAAAATAAAATAAAATAAAATAAAATATTTTTGACCATTTTTGTAGTCTTTTTTTATTTTATTCTTTTACCTATTTACTATATGCTTTAATTAAATTGTCATTTTTTGACAATTATAGATTCACATGCAGTTGTAAGAAATAATACAAGATATTATACAATGATAATACCTTGCCAAACTATGGGACAATATTATACCCAGGATATTGACATTGATGCAACTAATATATAGAACATTTCCATCATCACAAGGTTCCCTCATGTTACCTTTTTATAGCCACAACCAGTTCCCTACCATGTCCTCCTGGCTTTGACTCCTGGAAATCAATATTTTTGTCACTTTCAAGAATGCTACATAAATGGAATCATATATTCCATAACATGTGAGATTGACTTTTTCACTTCATAATTTGCTGGAAATTCATTCAGGTTGCTGTGTATCAGTAGTTCATTCCTTTTCACTGCCAAGGAGTATTACATGAATGGATATACCACAGTTTTTTTTAACCATTCACCTGTTGCTGAATATCTGGACTGATTCCAGGTTTGGTTATCACAAATAAATATGCTAATAACATATATGTACAGGTTTTTGTATAAACATAAGGTTGTATCTTTTCTCTTTTTTTATTTGTCAGTTTTGCTACAGATTTGTCAATTTTATTGATCTTTTCAAGGAACAAGCTCGTTGATTTATTTACATTTTCTAATGGTTTTCTGTTTTACTTCAGTGATTCCTGCTCTTATCTTTATTACCTTCTTCCTTCTGCTTGCCTTGGGTTTATTTTGTTTTCTGTTTATCTAGGTTTTTGAGGTGGGACCTTACATGTTTTTTTCTTTTCCATTCTATGTATTCAGAGCTATTAATTTCCCTTTCTTCACTGTTTTAGTCATGTCCAACAAATTTTGAAGTATTTTATGTTTATTTTCATTCAGTCAATGTATATTTTTAAAAAAATTCCTTGAGACATCTTCTTTGACACACAACCTATTTAAAAATGTATTGTTGGGTTTCCAAGTGTTTGGAGATTTTCTTATTTTTTTTGTTATTAATTTCTAGGTTGATTATGTTGTGGTTGGAGAACACACTGCATAAGTTTCAATATTATTATTTTAAATTTTTTGAGGTATTTTTATGACCCAGATATTGTCTACTTTGTATATGTTCTGTGGAAACTTGAAAGTAATGTGTATTCAGTTGTTGGTGGGTGGAATATTCTATAAATACCAATTAGGTTGTGTTGGATGCTAATGTTGAGTTCTTTTATGTTCTTGCTGATTTCTATCTAATTGTCTTATTAAGTGTTGAGAGCTGTGTTGGCGTCTTCTACTATAATTGAGGATTGTACATTTCTCCTTTAGTTCTATCAGTTTTTGCTTCACATTTTTTTTTAGGTTTTTTGTTTGGCATACAGATATTTAAGATTTTTATGTCTTTTGGTGGATTTAAATTTGCTCTGCTAATCTCTATTCTAATTTATGTATTTAGGCCATTTATATTTCCTATCATTTTTCATAAATTAGGACTTAAGTTTGTCATCTTATTTTTTGTTTTCTATTTGTTTTCTCTGCTCTTAACTTTTCTGCTTTCTTTTTTACACCTTCCTATGGGATATTTGAACATTACTTATAATTCCATTTTGATGTTTCTGTAGAGCTTTTGAACATATCTTTTTATATAACTTTTTTAGTGGTTGCTCTAAGTATTACATTTTATATACAGAATTGTCACTGTCTATTGGTGTCATAATTTTACCAGTTTAAATGAAATATAGAAAATTACTTCCTTTTATGTCCTTTTACCCCACTCTATTTATGATTGTTTTAAATGCTTTCTATATATACATTTAGAATGACACCATATATTATTTTTTGTGAAATATAACTTTTAAAAACTTAGGAAAAAGAAAGTCAATAGTATTTATCCACATTTTTTGCCAACTGTGTTCTTTCTTTCTTTCTGATATTTCAAGTTTCCTTCTTTTACTGTCTTCTTTCTGTTCAGTGAATTAAAAAAAAAATTTTTTTTTTTTTTTTGAGATGGTATCTTGCTCTGTCACCCAGGCTGGAGTGCAGTGGCGCAGTCTCAGCTCCCTGCAATCTCTGCCTCCTGGGTTCAAAGGATTCTCCTACCTCAGTCTCCTGAGTAGCTGGGACTACAGGCATGTGCCACCACACCTGGCTAATTTTTGTATTTTTAGTAGAGATGGGGTTTTGCCATGTTGGCCAGACTGGTCTCGAACTCTTGACCTCAGGTGATCTACCCACCTCGGCCTCCCAAAACGCTGGGATTATAGGCATGAACCACCGTGCCCATCCACAGTGAATTTTAATTAGCTTTTCATATGGGGTAGGTCTGCTGGCCAGATTTTCTTAATTTTTCTTCATTTCCTTCATTTAAGAATGTCTTGATTTTCTCTCCATTACTGAAGTATGTTTTTGCTAGTTAGGATTCTCAGTTGACAGTTCCTTTCAGCAATCGAAAAAACATTGTGCTACTTTCTTCTGGCTTCTATGATTTCTCATAAGAAATCTGCTGTCATTCTACTTGTTTCTCCCATATAAGTAAGATGTAATTTTTCCTCTCTAATACTACTCCAGTAGGGAAAGGGAGGGATGCTTCTTTGTTAATAACATGTAGAAATAAAAGTCCAGGTTCCCCTCTCAGTTTCCTTTGACACCAATAGTGAAGCTTCTCATTACTGCTAGGACTGAGTGGTAGTTCTGGCTCCTCACATGATCTCCACTAACACCACAGTGGCTGTGGCCCCATCACCACTGTGACAGTGCAAAAATCTTAATTCTCCACTAGGCCTATTCTGACACCATTTCAGTGGGGATTCAGGATGGTATTTTGATACTGCTGGGTGAGGATAGAAGTCTAAGATGATATGTGGTTTCCACTAGTACCATGGGTAAGGAAATTGTCATCGGCTAATGGGGATGAAAGCCTGTTTCCATACTTAGTCATCTCTCACATCACTCTGGAAGGAGTGTTTGGAGCACTCATAAAAGCACTGGAAGGTAGAAGTCTAGGTTCCTACTTGTTCTTTGTTGGTGTGGTTGGGTATGAGGCCACACTGTTTTCCTATGGTGTTTGACAGGGATACAGTAGTGATCATCTAGAAGTTTTCTGTCTTGATAGGCTGCTCCTTTACTGGTCTATTTGCTACAGAAAGCAAACTTTTGTTGAAACTTTTTTCTTCTCTGTACCCACTGGTGTTTTTGAGTTGCTGGATTCGTTAGCTCAAAGCCTGGAATAAATGAAGCAAAAAAAACCACATGGGGCTTATTGTTTCTTGGGTCCTGTGATTTTTAGCTGGTTTGCTTTCTTTTCTCTACCTTTTATAGGCTTCTTATGTTTGTTTTATAATGGCTTGGGGTTTTAGTTGTACTTCGTGAAAATAATAAGGAAAAGTATGTCCTACTCTGTCTTCCTGGAAGTAGAAGTCCATTCTTTCATGTTCTCTTAAAAAAAGTTGCTTACATAATTATTTTTATAATATTTTTCTTATAATTATTGTATATGAAATTCTTGGAGACCTGAATCTTTTTTTTTCCTTGCTGCCTTTCATTCATGCTTATTTGTTTCCTTATGTTCAGTGATTCCGATTTGAGCCCACAACTGGTCTATCCAAACCTGCGCTGATTCTAAGACTTATATTGAAGATATTTTTCTTTTTTGAAAATTTACTTTTGCTTCTGCTAGATGCCAGAATATGCTACCATTTACCATCTTCACTGGGTCTGAAATTTAATTCAATTTAATTCAGCCTCAGGTTCAGCTTGTCCTTATTGCCTCTGTGTCAAGGCTTAGTCTCTTGAGTGTCGTGCTGATATCAGCCTCTTTCTTTAGGCCATCCCTGCCTTCCTTTCTCCTAGGAGTGTGTGTGTGTGTGTGCATGCATGAGCATGTGCTTATGACTCAGTGCTCAGGTTTTAGCTCATGGTATTTGTTAGAAGTGGAGGACTCCCTTGAAGACTGTTCTTACTTTCTATTAGTCTAGACATTTAATTAAATTATTTTTTAGCTTTGTAGAAAGAGAGTTGTGCTGCCAGAAGCTGAAACTATTTCTTTTTATTCCCTATTTTCAAACATTTAAAAAAAAACATGAAAACTCACTCAAATCAACTCTGAAATTCCATTGAGAACATCTCATAACATTAGACCTACTTTTCCCAAACTATACTCTGTGGAAATGTAATATCCTGTGATATAAATAGTAGTAGGATTTTCCTCAAAGAAATGTTCCATGATAAAAAAGTAATTGGGGAAATCACACATACTATATCTGCTGCCCTTAAAAATACATCGTGTATATTATCATGTAAAGGCTCTGAGAAGTTTTACAGTAAATAAAGTTTTAAAATAGTGATTACCTCTGCATTTCCCAAACTTATTTGCATATGGAAGCTTAACCTTCTTTATTTATTTGTTTCCTTTATTTATAGAAGTATCTGTTCACATCTCACAGGATATTCAAGCTGTATGGAACAGTTTGGTTAATGCTGAATTAAAGTCTCTGTTAAAAAGCCTTGCACTTGCAGTTAGAGGATATTCGTTCTAGTCCTGACTTTGTCAAACTGTGGGACACTGGACTGATGCAGAACCTGCCTAAATCCATTTCTTTCTTTATTAAGAGGTTGAAAGAAATTATTTCCAGGGCATTTTACAGCTTCATTGTGCTCTTCTCTTAATCAATAGAGTCACCAATGCCTCCTCTTGTAGTAGAAGAATGAGAGCCTTGGAATAGTATCAGAAATGTGTGCTGCTGCTTTTCCAGGCTTACAATGCTCCTTACCACCCCAGCATTCCCTTCTCATGCTTTCCATTGCAGGGGACGTGCCTTTCCTGGAACTTCCGGAGCCACCACTCATTTGTATCCAGGTTACGTATTTCTCGTTAGAGCTAGTTTCTGTTTTTCCAATCACTATCACAACCAACTAGGCCAGTAATGTAACTTCAAGGAGAGGAACCCATCAATGATTGTGCCTTCCCAGGCTGTGTTAATTAAGATGAACAGATTGACCTTGAATGACACTTATTAGTTTAGCTGCAGTTCTATTTCCCCAGATTTATTGGCTCAAAGTGAAAAGAGCACTGAATCTTGAGACTGTATTTGAGGACCAGTTCCATGATCTTGGGTCACCATTTTAGCCTACCTGAGACACGCATTCTTTCTCTTTGCTAAAACAGCAGCAATGTTAATTGTTTCGCCTATGTTAAAGGGCTCTTGTGTGGATCCAGGGTGATAAATAGGATACTGCTCTGTGTACTACAAAAATTTAGCAAGTGGAACGTGTTTGCTAAATAATGCATTAAAATGATAAATAATAATAAATATAATGAGTTTTATGGTTGAGGTTATTTCTAGTTTATAGAACAGTAGGCTGAAACAATAACTAGAGAGGCATACACTGAGGCTATTTATGAAATAAAAACATTTCAGGAGACAATAAAATTTAAATATTTGATCCCAGAAATTATCCCTGCCTTCCCTCTCCTGTTGTCTTTTTATGTAAGAAGAAAAAACCTGAATCTAATCTGAAAAAAGAGTCATGGGCCTTTCTAGGTAAATAAAGATTAAAGAAAACATGGGGCCAATTTAGGTTAAGACGAACCTGTATGTCCAAGTTTATTTTCAGTCAAAAATCCCCTCAGTCTTATTCAACTCAGAAAAATAAAAATTGATGACCTAAAAGTGAAAACTGTGTATCTTCCTACTTAGTCTCATAAGTTATTCAGTTTTAATTCCTTTTAGAATTCATGTAATCCTTTGCCAATGAATTAATGAATAATATTCTTCTGAATGTATTCCTTTGAGAATGGATTTTGTGTGTGTATAGCTTATTAAATCCTTGTTAATATCTATGATTTTACCATATTAATGATAGCTTCCAACTAATGCCCTTGAAATGTGGAGGAAAAGTTACAAGATTATTACCTCAATATTCAATAACCTTTTCTGTAAATCGCCACACTATAGCATTCTTCCTCATGAAAATAATGAGTGATATGATCCACTCCATCAGGCTGTTAGAAACTCGGCTTGGTAGGCAAAGGCACCTTTGAAATTCTCACAATTGTCACTGCATTCTGACAGTCTCTCCATTTTAAGAAATGGGACTAAAGTAAAATAAAGAGAAACTACCCTAAAAGGACTAGATGACAGCCTGGAGCATTTCACATTGCTGTGGTGTGGAATGATAGTTGAAAGTCTCTGATTAATGGCGCTGCCTGATAAAAGCTGGAGGAGACTGTACCTGTTTGCTGGCAGCTCAGCGTTGCTGCAGGGCAGGGTATAAAACATCAGGATAAGGATGGGCGTCTCCTCTCCCCATCCCATGACCCATTTCCATCCTGGGCTCTCAGGTATTTTGCCTTAATATTTCAGATTCTTTGAGAATAGTATTTAAGTATCAAATATTTGATCTGGAAGAGTCATGCTAAAAAATAGCTAAGAAACATCTTACCTCTGCCTAAAATATCCATTCCCTTGCTTTGTCTGCCTAATTCTGACTTAACCTTCTGGATCTTGGCTTAGATCTATTCACCTGCACTGAAAAGCATTTCTATTTCTAAGTCCTATGGCCTGAGTCAGGTGTCCCCTTTTCTGTGCTCCTAAGGCACCCTGTCACTCTGCATAGCACTGATACAAGCTACTGATAAGTTCCCTGTTTACTTGATCCCACCCAATCCTACACAAGCACACCCAGCACTGCCTATAGAACATGCTGCAATAATGAAAATGCTCTAATCTGTGCTGTCTACTATGGCAGCCACTAGTCACATGTGGCTATTAAGCACTTTAAATATGGCTAGTATGACCAAAAACTAAATTTTAAGTTTTATTTACTTTTAATTATATTCAATTAAATTGTTTTAGTTTAGTTTATTATAAATTTTATCTTAAGTGTAAATTATAAATAATTAAATTATTTATTAAAATTCCTTAAATTTCAATTAAAATAACCACGTGGTAGTTTGGGGCTACCATATTTGACAGCACAGAAATAGGCTGGAAGCTTCTTGAGAGCTGGGATTACATCTTACTTACCTTCATAGTTCCAGCACCATAGGACAGGATCTACCATTTTCTACACACTCAGTAAATACTTATTGACAACTGAAAGAATGCTAGTGTCCTAACCTTATTTCACACTCATTACATTGTGTTTGATGCCGGAGACTCAGAAGCCTAATATCTGGAGTTTTAATTTTGGCTCCATCACTTAGCATTTAGGTCAAGAATGACTTAGCCTCTCTGTGCCTCAGTTCCTTGGCTATAAAATGGGTTATTAATAGTACCTACCACATAGGGTTGTAAAGAATATTAAATGAACTAATACATTGATCATGAATCCATTAATGTAATAAATATGTTTATTAGCGTTGAGTGAAATGGTTGGCAGATAGTAAGTTCCACTATACACTAGTGATATAGTCTGGAAATTTGTCCCCTTCCAAATGTCACGTTGAAATGTGGTCCCCAATGTTGGGGTGGGGGCCTAACGGGAGGTGTTTTGGTCATGCAGGTGGATCCCTCATGAATGGGTTGGTGCCTTCCCCATGGTAATGAATGAGAGTTCTCACTCTATTTGTTCATGTGAGAGCTGGTTGTTAAAAGAGGCTGGCATCTCCTCCTCTCTCACCATGGGACATATTTGTTCCCCCTTTGCCTTCTTCCATGAGTAAAAGCTTCCTGAAGCCTCATCCGAAGCCCAGCAGATGCTGGTGCCATGCTTGCACAGCCTGCATAACCATGAGCCAAATAAACTTCTTTTTTTAATAAATTATTCAATCTTGGGTATTCCTTTATTGCAACACAAAATAGACTAACAGCTAGTTATTGTTACATTGATTTTTTGTTGTTGTCTTTTATTGAGAGGATGAGTGAGAGAGAGAAAGAGAAGGAAGAAAATGGGAGAAAAAGCACCACTCAGAAAGTGTTGAATTTTGTGCAAGAACACTTAAACTAAATACTTCAGGGATCTTTATGCATACATTATTTTATTTGAGGTTTGAACCATCAAAAAGATTGCTACTCCGATGTGTCCCATATGGAATGGACTACCGTGCATGGTCGAGATAGCACAATAAACAATGGCGATGAAACAGAATAATTTCAGAATACAGATGGAGTGACTATTTTTAAGACAAAAACCTTCCCATCATTTAAACATAAGTTAAATTTAATGTAATGGTAGCAAAATGTATCTTATAAAAAATGTCAGTGAAAATGCTGACAGGAATGACTTTATCCGAGAGCAACCTTCCAGGGCTGTCACTCTGAACTGGCATGGCTGGCAGCCAGGGTGTCTGTCCTCCACACTGACTAAATAAATCACATTTTTTCCTTTCCTGATTTGGCATCTTTTTCATTACATAGCTGATGAGTGAAATTTTTAAATGTCTTAACTATGAAAGCGATTTCTTCTTTTACATTCTGATTGTTATGTTGATTTATTGTTCAGGAAAGGGGAATCGGCTATTGGTTTCTGATAACTCAGGCTACGCCCTCCCCATTTGGCAGGGAACTGTAGGGCATTATTATCTACATTTTAGGATAAGAGAACGAAAGCTTAGAGAAATGCTATTTGCCCAAAGCCACATGGTTAGTAAATAATAGAATTGGAAGTAGCTCCTGGGTTTTGTGACTTCTAGTTCAATGTACTTTCCAGTGAACTTTGAATCTAGAAGATACTGGAAGAAATGAAAGAAAGGAAGGAATAGAAGGAAGAATATCTACGAGCAGGCTTTACTTATTTCAGTGGAATTTAGCCTTTTGTTAATCACAGTTAGAATCTGATGTAAACCACTGATCCTCCCTCCCTGAAAAAATAGACCCATTTTTTTTTCTGACAATTTTGTGTAGTACTAGTCCTGGATTCACAGATGGATCCTTATTTAAAACTGGTTAGCGTAGAAAGACCTTAGTTTCATTTTAAGGAATTACAAATAATATCTCAAAATTACTGCATGCATAGTAATTGATGTTCTGAAATGTCTGTTGGGATAGGCCACATTCTTACAGATTGAGGATAAATTCTGAACAGGTTTTATAATCCTCTATTATCAAAAACAGAAATTGTAAGTTGTGTAGCTTTTCTTACCTTCACGTCTGATACGGGCAAAATTATAAGCTATGAAATTAGTATGTATTTTTTCTTTTAGAAATAAGAGAACATGTTCATCTCTACCAATAACCTTTAAGGTCAGATAATGTTACCAATTATTATCAAAGTGTATATATATCAAAGGCATTTGCTTCATAGGAAGTCAAACAGTCTAAGTCCAAGAAGTAAAAATGGAAGATGTATTAGCTACTTGGTGCTTTCAAGTTTATGCAATTGTCTAGAAAAAAGCAAGGCAAGGAAAGATTTGAGGTGTTTTTAATAACACTTGTATTTTAAGAATTGAACTATGTTGCTAAAAGGAATAAAGAAATTGTGTTAGGTAACCAGAGATCTCTTTAAACATGGATATTAATGTTAAACATGCAATCCACTAATCGCAAGTTGCTGGGGGAGACAATATAAACTCTTAAAGTGACTTCATGAAAGTTTTATTTCTGGTTTAAGAACTCATTTTTACTTCTCACTGGGAAAACCTGAAACCACTTCTCAGAACAGTAACTTTAAGATGTGTAAGTATAGAGTGAAATACATATAGGAAAGTCATGGTAAAGAAATGTGTCTTCAATATCTTTTCAGAAGATACAGTAACTATGTATTTATTTCATATTCTCCAAAATATGTAGGAAATGGCTTCAGGACAATTTGGGCAAAATTCATCTTATCTGTCATTGGTGGTGCTTTCTATTCATTTTAAATATACTGTTAGGGCCTTAGGAAGAATTTCACTTTCATTAATAAAGTCAGGCTATCTTTCCTAGAGGGACAAACTATATTTTTATGCTGAGGGGGAAAGAAAACAATCATAAATGCTCTCACACTGATGCATTCCTGTTACAATGTACTGCAGCACCAATGTCATCCTTAGAAACAAAATCTATAACTAGAGCTGTCCTTTAGCTTTAAAGAAGGCCATACTCTGGCAACCCCTGATCCAATTCAATTCTCTTTTTTATAGCCTGATTTGATCCGAAGCAAACACCTCCAAAGTATACTCACAAAACAGATGGACTCACATGTGAAAATTGTCTGGTAGGGCTTTTATTGTGTGGTTTTATTCCTGCAAAAGAATGGGGGAAACCATCTCTTGTTTCACTAGTTTTTCTTAGAGCCTAAAATAGTCAATGCAATTACCAGTTCAGTTAAACAGCTGTTTGTTGAGCACTTTTTAATATTGACAGACCCTGTGCTTGGTACTGAGAATAAAGTCGATAAGACCCAATATCTGCCCTGAAGGGCAAGAGCTAATTCACAAAGAGATGGTTTTAATACAGTATTAGTCAATGCTTTGAGAGATGTCGCTACAGAGGATAGGGAATGCGGGAAGGCACCTAGCCCAGCCGGGAGAGATGGGAATGCTTAGTCATTCCAAGAAAGGAATGCAGTGGGATGGGTGAGGGTGTTACAAGCATAATGGCTAGCATGAGCAAAGGTATAGGACTAGGAACAATATCACATGTTTGGGAGTTGCTGAAGTTAGAAGGAGACATGTGGCCAGAGAGACAAGCAGGGTCCACGTTGCCCATCCCAGGGAGGACTTTATATCCTCCCCAGGTATAGTAATATCCATGACTTTATCTTTTTATTCCATGTTTTTAGCTGTTTATAAGAAAGACACCTGTGGGCAAGTCTGAGACAGAGTTAGAGATTAGTCAACTCTACAAATTATCAACATGTAGACAGAAACTGTAAAATGAATGTGACCACTCAAGGAGGTCACATTGAAAGAGAAGGTCTGAAGCAAACCCTGGAGAACCATAACATTTAAGAGTCAATGAAAAAGGATGAGAATGAAAGATAAAAATCTAGGGGACAACAGGACAATACCATGTCATAGAAATTGTGAGAGCACAGAGAAGTCCAGTGAGATTAAAACCAGAAATTGTATCTAATAATTAGGAGATAATAGTGGGTTAGTTTAAGTTAAGTGGGTTAGTGGGAACAAAGGGCATAATGCAATAAATTGAGATATGAATGGCATGATGTGTAGTCAACACTTAGAAGAGACTTGGATGAGAATGAATGGTCTGTTTTAGGCAGGTTGCTTGTTTTCTCTGAAGGAGAATCCTGACTACATTTAAAGACTGACTACATTTAAAGGTTTAAGTGGAAATAAGGGGGAGCGAGGGAATATTGCTGGAGCCAATTTTATGTGAAGTCAGAAGGAAGTGTAATAAAGATTCTATTTTGATGAGTAGTCTTTCAACCAGAGAAGGAGCACATCTTCCTTTGTGAATGAATAGAGTGAAGCAGGGGATGTTAGGGCAACTTTAAAAACCATTTCGGTAGTGCTTGCTTTGGCAGCACATATGCTAAAATTGGAATAATACAGAAAAGATTAGTTTGACCCCTGCACAAGAATGACATGCAAACTCATGAAGCATTCCATATTTTCTCCTAATTAAAAGGCACAGAGAGACAAGTTAGATACAGAAGCAAAACTCAGTGGATGCTGTCTTCAAGAGACCCATCTCACATCCAATGACATCCATAGGCTCAAAGTAAAGGGATGCAGAAAAATCTCCAAAGAAATGAAAAACAGAAAAAAGCAAGGGTTGCTATTCTAATTTCAGACAAAACATACTTTAAACCAACAAAGAAAAAAAAAAAAAAAAAGAAGTGCATTACATAATGATAAAGGGTTCAATTCAACAAGAAGAACTAACTATCCTAAAAATATGTGAACCCAACACAGGAGCACCCAGATTCATAAAGGAAGTTCTTAGAGACCTATGAGGAGATGTAGATAACCACACAACAATCGTGGGAGACTTCAACATCTCACTGATAGTATTAGACACATCATCAGTAAAGAAAACTAACAAGGATATTCAGGACCTGAACTCCACACTTGATCAAATGGACCTAACAGACCTCTACAGAACTCTCTACCACAAATCAACAGAATGTACATTCTTTTCGTCTGCACATGGCATATACTCTAATATCGACCACGATTGGTCATAAAACAATTCTCAGCAAATTCAAAAAACCAAATTCATACCAAACAATTCTTGGATCACGGCACAATAAAAATAAAAATAAATACTAAGAAAATCACTCAAAACCATACAATGACATGGAAATTAAACAACCTGCTCTTAAATGACTTTTGGGTATACAAAGAAATTAAGGCAGAAATTGAGAAATTATTTGAAGCGAATGTGCACAAAGATACAACATATCAGAATCTCTGGGACACAGCTAAAGCTGTGTTAAGAGAGAATTTTATAGTGCTAAATGCCCACATCAAAAAGTTAGAAAGATCTTAAATTAACAATCTAATATCACACCTAGAGGAACCAACCCCAAAGTTAGCAGAAGAAAAGAAATAACCAAAATCAGAGCTGGACTGAAGGAAATTGAGACGTGAAAACCATACAAAAGATGTTTAACAAATCCAAGAATTTGTTCTTTGGAAGAATAAATAAGAGTTCTAGTTAGACTAGTAAAGAAAAAAAGAGAGAAGATTCAAATAAACACAATCAGAAATGACAATGGGTATGTTACCACTGACCCCACAGAAATACAAAAAATAAAAATAAAAAATCTCAGAAACTACAATGAACACCTCTATGCACACAAATTAGAAAACCTAGAAGAAATGGACAATTTCCTGGAAACATACAACCTCCCAAGATTGAATCAGAAAGAAATGGGATCCTTAAACAGACCAATAATGAGTTCTGAAATTGAGTCAGTAATAAAAAGCCTACCAACCAGAAAAAGCCTAGGACCGAAAAGATTCACAGCCCAATTCTACCAGATGTATAATGGCGAGCTGGTACCATTACTACTGAAACTGTTCCAAAAAATCGAGGAGGAGGGATTTCTCTCTCACTCATTCTATGAGACCAGCATCATCCTGATATCAAAACCTGGCAGAGACCCAACACCAAAGAAAACTTCAGGCCAATAACCTCGATGAACATAGATACAAATATCCTCTACAAAATAGTAGCAAATTGAATCCGGCAGCACCTGAAACAGCTAATCCACCACAATCAAGTAGGCTTTATCCTTGGGATGCAAGTTTGGTCCAACATATGCAAATTAATAAATGTGATTCATCACATAAACAGAAGAAAAAACAAAAACCACATGATCATCTCAAATGATGTTGAAAGACTTTATAAAATTCAACATCCCTTCCTGTTAAAAACCTTCAACAAACTAGACACTAAAGGAACTTACTTCAAAAAGAAGAACCACCTATGACAACCCCATAGCCAACATTATACTGAATGAGCAAAAGCTGGAAACATACCCCTTGAAAACTGGAATAAGATAAAGATGCCTTTTCTGTCTACTCCTATTCACCATAGTACTGGAAGTCCTAGCCAGAACAATCAGGCAAGAGAAGGAAACAAAAGGCATCCAAATAGGAAAACAGAAGGTCAGACTGTCCCTGTTTGCAGACGATATGATTCTATACCTAGAAAACCCCATAGTCTCAGCCCCAAAGCTCCTTGATTTGATAAACAACTTCAGCAAAATTTCAGTATACAAAATTAGTGTACAAAAATCAGTAGCATTCCTATACATCAACAATATTCAAACTGAGAGCCAAATCAAGAACACAATTTCATTCACAATAGCCACAAAAAGAATAAAATACTTAGGAATAGAGTTAACCAGGGAGGTGAAAAATTTCTACAATGAGAATTACAAAACACTGCTCAAAGAAATCAAAGATGACACAAACAAATGGAAAACAATCCATGCTCTTGGAGAGAAAGAATTGATATGTTAAAATTCCCATACAGCGCAAAGCAATTACAGATTCAATGCTAATCCTATCAAACTACCAATGACATTCTCCACAGAACTATAAAAAAACTATTTTAAAATGCATATTGAATGAAAAAAGAGCCTGAATAGCCAGTGCAATCCTAAGCAAAAAGAACAAAGCTTGAGGCATCACATTACCTGACTTCAAACGACAGTACAAGCCTACAGTAACCAAAACAGCATGTTAGTGGTATAAAAACAGATACATAGACCAATGGAACAGAACAGAGAGCACAGGATGAATGCCACACAACTACAACAATCTGATCTCAACAAAGTAAACAAAAACAAGCAATAGGGGAAGGATTCCCTTTCAATAAATGGTGCTAGGATAATTGTCTAGCCATGTGCAGAAGATTGAAGCTGGACCTCTTCCTTACACTATATACAAGTCAACTCAAGATGGATTAAAGTCTTAAATGTAAAGCCCAAAACTATTAAAACCCTGGAAGATAACCTAGGAAATACCATTCTGGACATAAGACCTAGAAAATATTTCAAGACAAAGACACCAAAAACAATTGCAACAAAACAAAAAAATTGACAGATGATAGCTAAGTAAACTAAAGAGCTTCTGCACAGCAAAAAGAAACCATCAGCAAAATAAACAGGCAACCCACAGAATGGGAGAACATATTTGCAAACTGTGTATCTGACAAACATCTAATACTCAGCATCTATAAGGAACTTAAACAAATTCACAGGCAAAAAACAAGCCCATTAAAAAGTGGGCAAAGGATATGAACAGACCTTTCAAAAGCAGACATATATGCAGTCAACAAGCATATGAAAAAACGCTCAACATCACTGATCATTAGAGAAATGCAAATCAAAACGAGATACAAGCTCACATCAGTCATAATGGCTATTAATGAAAAGTCATAAAATAACAGATGCTGGCAAGGTTGTGGAGAAAAGGGAATGCACATATACTGCTGGTGGGAGTGTAAATTAGTTCAGCCACTGTGGGAAGCAGTTTGGTGATTTCTCAAAGAACTCAAACTAGAATTACCATTGGACCCAGCAATCCCATTACTGGCTTTATGCCCAAAGGAATATAAATCATTCTTCCATAAAGACACACGCACGTGAATGTTCCCTGCAGCACTATTCATAATAGCAAAGACATTGAGTCAAGCTAAATTCCCATTAACAGTAGAGTGGATAAAGAAAATATGGTGCATATATACCATGGAATACTACACAACCATAAAAAAGAATGAGATCATGAGAATGAGAATGAGATCAGGTCCTTTGCAGCAACATGGATGGAGCTGGAGGCTATTATCTTAAATGAACAAACACAGGAACAGAAAACCAAATAGCATATTCTTACTTATAAGTAGGAGCTAAACATTGAGTATATGTGGATACAAAGAAGGGAACAACAGACACCAAGGCCTACTTGAGGGTGGAGGTTGGGAGGAGGATGAGGAGTGAAAAAGTACCTATGGAGGAGTACTATTCTTATTACCTGGGTTATGAAATAATCTGTCTACCAAACCCCCACAACATGCAATGTACATATAGAATAAACTATACATGTACCCATGAAGCTAAAATAAAAGTGTAAAAAGTGTATATTTGGAAAATAGTAAGAATGCAACAATAAAAGTAGTACAAATTAAAAAATAAATAACTAAAATCTTTGCTGATGGCAACAATAAACATTTAAGTAATCTTTTCATGAGCAGATAATAATGTTCCCATGTTCAAATATGGAAGGTATATACGATTATACAGTGACTTTTTTTTCATCTTTGCTTCTCATTCATCTGTTACCTTGTGAGAAATAGTTTATTGAGCACTTACAATACGCAGGTATTGTTTCCATGCTGAAAACATGTTCTCCATGCTGGAGATAACAGCAGTCAAAAAAAAATAGAGGACGTTTCTCCTGATGTGGCTCTTTTATTGTTGTGTGTGCTGATAGAGAAAAAGAGAAAGGAAGAGATTGATAATAAATGAATAAAACAAACAGATGAGCAATATATACATATTAAAGCCATTTGAAGAAAAAGAAAGTAGGCAATAGTTGTGGGCAGGAAGGCAGCTACTGTATTAATGTAGGACAATCAAGGAAGGCTCTCTGAGAAGTGGGTTCTGCAGAGGCCTGAAGGGAGTATGGGAGTAGGCTTGAGGTTAACTGATGGGAAAGTGTCTCAGACAGTGGAAGCTATAAATAAAAAGTCCCTGAAGCAGGAACATCCTGGAGTGTTTGAGGAACAACAAGAGTCTGTGTGGAGTTAAGGAAGGAAGTGGGAGAGACAGAGAAGTGGCAGTCATAGAAGAAACCAGAAGCAACGTCTGGTGTAGCTTTGTGGGCTTCAGATTGTTCTTTGAGTGTTCTGCTTGAAAATAGATTATAGTGCTGATGCAAAACACTGGGGGTCTCGTTAAAATGCATATTCTGATTCAGGAGTTTGCAGGTGGGACTTGAGATTCTGTGTTTCCAAGCTCCCAGGTGACGTGGTTGTTACTGGTCTGTAGACCATACTTCGAGAGCGCTGGACTAGAACCAATAATGAGGACATCCACTCTGCTCCAGACCCTCTAGGGGTGTGAGAAAACAAATAGCAACTTTGTGACATTTGAATGCAAAGCGAGGTGGCAGGTTTCAGTCAAAGTAAGAGGTTGGAGGAGCATTTTGAAGAGAGGTTGAAGATCCAGCAATTTTGCTGATACATGGCTGAGTTTCCAAGGTTGCAGTGAAAGTTTTTAGGGTGGGTCAGTGTGTGGGATTAGGTCAGATGAGTGGATGTACAGAATTTTATGAAAAAGGTACAAAAATAATGAATGTGACCCAACACCTTGAGCTGTTCATACTGACTGAGATAAAAAAGGGTGTGAGGAAAGGTGGCATACTCCTGACATTCTCTTAGGGGAAGACATACTATCAGTTTCAATGTTAGCCCCCTTCATAAGATTACTGTCTTTGATAGACTGTTGTAGTGAGCTGAAAGTGGCGTGTGTCAGCAATTGGGAGTCTTTCCAGGATCAGGAGGTGGTCTGGGGGTCTCCTTTGCAGTTCCTGTAATGCAAGGTCCAGGCCTGGGGAGATACAATGCTATCTGGAATGGACAGAGCTCTGCATTCCTCCATGGCCACGTGGTTCCCTTTCTCAAAGCAATGTACTAGTCTCCTACATATTCTTTCAGAGCTATTTTAATGCAGACGAAAGACTCAATGCAGATTAGAACATTTCAACACTAGAATTAACAAGCTGAACTTAATGGACATAAAGTTAATACTACACCCAATAGCTGCAGAGTACACATTTCACTTTTTTCAAGGGCCCATGGAACATTTATACAAATTGATTCATACTGGACCATGAGGCAAGTCTCAACAAATTCCAAAGGTTTGGCACCGTAGGAATTACATTCTCTGACAAAATTATAATCATTCTAGAATTCAATAGCAAAGAGATAACCAGAAAAAAAAAGTCAATATATTTGAAAATTAAGAAACTATTCTAGGCTGGGCACAGTGGCACACACCTATAATCCCGGCACTTTGGGAGGCCAAGGAAGGACGATCACTTGAGCCCAGTTTGAGATCAGCCAGGGCAACAAAGCAAGACCCCATTTCTAAAAAAATTAAATAATTAGCCAGGCATGGTGGTATGCATCTGTGGTCCAACCCAGCTACTCAGGAGATTGAGGCTGGAGGATTGCTTGAACCCAGGAGTTCAAGGCTACAGTGAGCCATGATTGTGCCACTGCACCCCAGCTTAGGTAACAGAGAAAGATTTTCTTTAAAAAAAAGAAAGAAAGAAAGAAACTGTTCTAAGTAATTCATGAGTCAAAAATATACCATAACAGATCAAAATATTTAGAATTAAAAGAAAAACTTATTTTATTATAACTTGTTGGATGCAGGTAAGGCAATACTCAGAGAAAAGGTTTTAATCTTAAACACTTGCATTAGATAAGAAGAAAAGACAGGAAAATTAATCATCTATATTCAAAAGTTAAGAAAGAAAACAAAATTAACCCAGAAAATGTAGAAAGATGAAAATAATAAAGAATATGAATTTAAGGAAATAGAATACCAACATGCAATAGAGAGGCCCAGCAAAGCCAAAAGTTGATAATTTGAAAAGAATACATTTGATAAACTACTGATGAATTCAAGACATTTTTAAAAAAGAAGGTAAAAATAGAAAGAGGGATATATCTATAGAAGCAGCAAAACTGAGGGGTGCAGTGGCTCACGCCTGTAATCCCAACACTTTGGAAGGCCGAGGCAGGAGGATCACCTGAGGCTGAGAGTTTGAGATCAGCCTGACCAACATGGAGAAACCCCGTCTCTACTAAAAATACAACAGATTAGCCGGGCATAGTGGCGCATGCCTGTAATTCCAGCTACTCGGGTGACTGAGGCAGGAGAAGCGCTTGAACCTGGGAGGCCGAGGTTGCAGTGAGCCGGGATCATGCCATTGCACTCCAGTCTGGGCAACAAGAGCAAAACTCCGCCTCAAAAAATGTACTCAAGAAGAAATAGAAAATATTAATATTCTTATTCCCCTCAAATTAATTGATTCAGTTGCTAAAAATTATCATACTCAAAATATACAGGCACAAATTGTTTTACCAAAATATTCCAGCAAATATTCTAAGAATGAATAATTCCAATCTTACACAAACTATTCCAGAGGACAGAAAAAGAGAGGACACTTGGCAAATCATCGTAAGACTTGAGCATAATCTTTATACCAAACCAAGGACAGTTTGAGAAAGGAAAATCTAATTTATGAATTTAGAAAAAAAAATCTAAGCAAACGTTAGCAAAATGAGTCCTACAATGTATAAATAGGTCGGGGAGGGCAGGAGGGGAATATACCTCAGGAGGAAAGTAAAAGAAAATGAGGGCTGGGCGTGGTGGCTCACGCCTGTAATCCCAGCACTTTGGGAGGCTGAAGAGGGCGGATTAGGAAGTCAAGAGATCAAGACCATCCTGGCCAACATGGCGAAACCCCGTCTCTACTGAAAATACAAAAATTAGCTGGGCATGGTGGTGGGTACCTATAATCCCAGCTGCTCAGGAAGCTGAGGCAGGAGAATCACTTGAACAAGGGAGGCAGAGGTTGCAGTGAGCGGAGATTATGCCACTGCACTCCAGCCTGTGAGACAGAGCTAGACTCTGTCTCAAAAAAAAAATAATTTAAAAAAAGAAGAGGAAGAGCACCACCAGAAGCACAGAAGGAGGAGCTGGCTATCAGGAAAGTTGGTGGATTGATACCAAGAATTAACTTCACCTCCTTTACAAATTTTTTCTTTTGAGACAGGGTCTGGCTCTGTTGCCCAGGCTGTAGTGTAGTGTAGTGTAGTGTAGTGTAGTGTAGCTCATAATTTGGGATTTGTGGGGATATGTGGCCCCTAGTTTTGTGGGGTTGTCTGTGCCCCATAATTATTTTGTAATCTTAGTTGTTCTGTGTGTTCTACGAGGGAATTTGGGAGAAGCCACTGCCAACTTCACCTGATCTCAGAGCAGAACTTTCTAATTTCCCAGCTCAATATACCTTGTACATAGGAAAGTTTTAATAACTATTTGAAAATGAGGTATCATTTTCTTCAGGCACTTTGTAACGTTAGAGCAAGGAGCATCAAAACTGTAAAGGACACCTGTTATCCCAGCACTTTGGGAGGCTGAGGTGGGTGGATCACTTGAGGTCAGGAGTTCGAGACCAGCCTGGTCAACATGGTGAAACCCCATCTCTACTAAACATACAAAAATTAGCTGGACAAAGCAATCACCAATAGCTACAAGATTTACTTGGTGTCAGCATCTGTCCAAGAGGAAGCAATGGGATATCTGACAAACTTGACTTCGAGGAAGTCAACAAGCATTTATCTGGAAAACTCAGTGATCCAAATTGAAAGTGTCTGTGGTAAGACTAAGGAGCTTGAATATTCTGAGCTCCCCTCACTCTCAAAGGTACCCAACAAAGGTCCCTCCAAGACAAAGCTATGATCCAAACTGAGAATAAATTGTTAAGAGAATCTGAGCTGAGCAGGTCAGGGACAGTAGAGACCAAGGGAATATAAGGTCCAGATAAAAGTGGTAAGGGAGAATAGAACCAGAAAATCTTAGAATTTAAATCTTCATATCATTGGACACTTTATAAAAACAACCAGAAGAGGGTGGTCTAGAGACATTAAATGTAAAAAACCTAAAATGAGTATAAGCCAAGCTTCCTTTCTAAAACTTCAGAAAACCTAATTTGGTGTAAAAATGAGCATCAGAAAAGAGTGAGCTAAAATCACATTCAAATTTATTATAGGGCAGGGAGAAAAAAAGAGTAGAATTTCTATAAATAATAAAGGCATGCCAGAAAGATGCTCTCACAAAAAGGAAAGCTATAATATTTTTAAAACAGCTAACAGATAGATCTGAAAGATAAACCAGAATAAAAAGCCTTAGAAATAAAGTGGTAGAAATCAATAACGAATTAGACATAAAATTAAACATTCAGTTTAGAAATTGTCTAACTAGAAGTATAATACAAGAGCAAATAGACTCAACTGGTGATGACTTACAATAAATAGAAAATGAAAAGATTTTTCAAATAGAAATAGAAAATGAAATAGAAAATGAAATTTTTAAAGATCCAAAAAAAAAAAAAAAAATGAAGGTGCCAGGGACTGAGGTGGGAGAGACGGAAATGGAGAGTCATTGTTTGATGGGTATAAATTTCAGTTTTGTGAGATGCGAAGAGTTCTGGAGATGGATGGTGGTGCTGACTGCACAACGATGTCAATGTGCTTAATGCCACTGACTGTACACTTAAAAATGGTTACCATGGTAAATTTTATGTTGTGTGTGTTTTGTCACAATTAAAAAGTGAAAGGAATGACAAAGAAAATGAAGGAAGAGATGAAAAGTATTAGTAAGAACGTGATCAATTCAGAAGACAGTCAAAGAAGATCTGACGTATCTATATAAAAATTAGGAATCCATGAATGAAAAATCAAAACAAGTTAGAAGCAGCACCTAATTACAATGCACCAAAACTTTCATCAAATGAAAAATTTGATGTTACATATCGAGAGAGCACATTGTATACCTGGAAAAATTGACCCGGAACAAATATCTTGAGCCATAGACCAAGTAACTTATGAAGGAAAGAAAAATGAATTGTTATCAGACTTTTCAATAACAATTTCTCATACCGGAAGAGAACAGAGTAACAAATTTAAAATGTCGAAGGGAAAGAAACAGTAAGCCAAGGATTTTATATTCAACCAAACTGTCTTTTAAGTATAAAGGGGGCAAACTGCCACCCAGAAGTCAGAAATGAAAAATGCTGCTTCTGTGAATCCTTCCTTGGGTATACAGTAGCTTCAGACAACCAAAATTACTAGAGAAATATTGACATAAAGATGAATGGTGGGCATTGCGTATATATTTACATGAAGAACAAAGGAAGAACATAAGAATAGAGTGTGGTAATGGCTCTATGCTCTGACAATATAGATACAGCATAATTATAAAAAACAAGGAGAGACTGAGAATATCACATAAAAACATTTGAAACAGTTTTTCAGTAGTTATACTGGTAATAGTTTTGATAGTATTATTTTCAGAATGATTTGTGCGACATGGACAAAACATTCAATCATCCCCATTGTTCTTGTTCTTGCAAGCCAGGATTCTTTTTTTTTTTTTTTTTTGAGACAGAGTCTCGCTCTGTAGCCCAGGCTGGAGTGCAGTGGCGCAATCTCCGCTCACTGCAAACTCCGCCTCCCGGGTTCACGCCATTCTCCCACCTCACCCTCCCGAGTAGCTGGGATTACAGGCGCCCGCCACCACGCCCAGCTAATTGTTTGTATTTTTAGTAGAGACGGGGTTTCACCGTGTTAACCAGGATGGTCTCGATCTGCTGACCTTGTGATCTGCCCGCCTCGGCCTCCCAAAGTGCTGGGATTACAAAGTGCTGGGATTACAGCAACCCAGGATTCTTGCTGCAGACAAAAAGAGATTTGAACGTTAAGGTAGAAGAGTTTAAGTAACATTGAAATTTGAATTCGAATTTTCAGTGTGAACACATGAGGCATTTTATCTTTAAATAAATGAATAATGAATGATATTTACATATACAGTTGTATATATTAAATAATCATTGTCATATAATTATAATTGTTTATATATTTTACTATGCATATAATTATATAGAATTATCAATAGATATAATGGACTAAGTTCTGATAGAGAGGTACATTCTATAAGAAAGAATAATAGTTATAATGATAAAGACATGATTATTATTAAAGGAATAGGAAATTGTACCATAATAAAAATATATATATTTAATCTCTATCCCCAGTTCCTGACACAGAGCTCCCAAAACCCTTATAATTTCTTGAGTAATCAGGGAGCTAGGTTCATCTTTGTTCTAATAGTTTGTCTTTGACCTGGTTCCTGACACAGAACTTTTAAGCCTTTGGAATTTCCTGGGTGCTAGGAGAATCTTTTGTTCTAATATTTGTTCTTTGACCTGGTTCCTAATGCAGAGCTCCCAAGACTTTTGTAATTTCCTGAGTGACAGCGGCACCTGATACAGAACTCCTGAATCCTCTGGAATGTCCTGGATGATGGGAGTTCTAATAAGGGGACTCTTGGTGGCCTCCTGAATGGGAGCTGGTCTCCAGAAAGTCTAAGTCATGATTAAAAGTCTGGAACTTTCAGCCTCGCCCTTCATCCTCCCAGAAGGCAAGAGAGGCTGAAGTCTGAATTAATAATCAATCATGCCTATATAATGAAGCCTTCATAAACTTTCCTGAAGCATGGAGTTTGGGAAGCTTCTAGATTGCTGACGTGGAGGGTGGCATGCTCCAAGAGGCCGGAGAAGCTTCCTGCCTTTTCCTGCATACCTTGACCTCTGCATCTCTTCCATCTAGCTGTTTATCTGTATTATTTGTAATATCCTTTATAATGTGCCGGTAAACATAAAGTGCACCCCTGAGTTACATGAGCTTCTGTAGCAAATGCTCAAGCCTGAGGAGGTAGCAGTGGTTACTTCCAATTTATAGCCAGTCAGTCAGAAGTTCCAGAGGCCCACATGTAATTAGCATCTGCAGTGGGGGCAGTCTTTGGGACTGAACCCTTAACCTGGGAATTTGACTCTGACTCCAGGTAGACTGTGTCAAAATGAATTGAATTATAGGACACTCAGTTGTGTCCACTGGAGAATCGGTTGTTGTATGGGGAAAAGTCGGTGACCGGAAGTGTTGAGTGTGGGAGTAGGAAAAACAGCTTTTTTAAGTCATAGAGAAATACTTTTCGATATAGTGATATACATATAATCATTATACGTATATATACATATGTGTAGATATAATGACAAGCTAGAATATTCATTCTATCCTAGTTTATTCTATTCTATAGAATATGTGTTATATTCGGCCGGGCACAGTGGCTCACGCCTGTAATCCCAGCACTTTGGGAGGCCGAGGCGGGTGGATCACCTGAGGTCAGGAGTTTGAGACCAGCCTGACGAACATTGAGAAACCCTGTCTCTACTAAAGATACAAAATTAGCCAAGCGTGGTGGCTCATGCCTGTAATCCCAGCTACTTGGGAGGCTGAGGCAGGAGAATCACTTGAACCTGGGAGGTGGAGGTTGCAGTGAGCCGAGATGGCACCACTACACTCCAGTCTGGGCAAGAAGAGTGAAACTCTGTCTCAAAAAAAAAAAAACAAAAAACAAAAAACAAAAAGAATATGTGTTATATTCTCTCTCTCTCTCTCTCTCTCTCTCTCTCTCCTAGCCTGGTTCATTATGTCTATGATGATTACCTCCTAGTTCTGTCCATTGAAATTACCTAGAAATTATAACTCTCTCTATATATAAGTATATATATCATATATAATGATAACCATATGTGTGCATGTGTATACATATATGTGTGTATGTATGTATGTGTGTGTATATGTATCTATATATCTCCTAGCTTAATCTGTTATATATAGCTCTGTCCATTGTAAAGGCCTGGAAACTATATTGAGCCTAGTATAGGTGAGCATCCCTAGCCCTTGGTTTTTGGTCTTGAATTACTGTTTCACATTAAATGAAACAGGGGAATCTTGGAGAAATGGCTACTTTCAGTGCTGGACAGAAAATGTACAATAAGCCTGGAGTATCATCTTAGCAGATATCAAGGAAGCTATCAAAGACTAGTAGGTTTTGTCAAAAGTTGGAACCAACTTAAAGATAAGGCAATATGAACATCGATAAGGCCAATAACAAAATCCAAAAGATTATAATGAATTATAAAACTCCATATAACTTGTTATTTTTTTGTGAACCAACTCTTTATTTTGAAATCTGGCATTCATTCTGCTTTTTCTATATTAAATGTAACATTGGGCAACCAAATAGTAGGTAGGGGGAAGCTTTTCTCTATAAAGGTATCCCAATAAATAAATGGACAAAGAATCATAGAATTGGAATGTCACTGGTATGCAACTCTACTGAGTTAAAGCCCTTGGATAATGAACATCAATGATTGCTGACATCACAAAAAGAGAATTAGATATCATGTACTCCCTAAAGAACAAAACATCCTTTAGACAAATTTTATTAAAAATTTTGAACCTGCATCTGATCGTGCCTCTTGATTTACAGAAAACACAATTTACAAAATAATACAGAGGACAGAGGAACATATTATACTACACCACGGGAATGCAATAAACTGTTGAAAATTCTGTAGGATAAATGATCCAGTTTCTTACACAAATAAAATATAGGGAAAAAAGGACAGAGATGAAAGCATAAATTGAGCAATTTAAAAGACATTACAAAATACAGACCTGAGCTATAAGATTTAGGGAAGCACACTGGGGTAATAAAGAAAAGTTAAGAAGTGATTATTGTAGAAGCCAATGGTTATTCTTGGGAGCAGAGGTGGGGGTTGTCATTGGGAAGGGCATGGGGGACTTCTGGGATGCTGACCACATTCTAGTTCTTGACATGACGGTGGTTACAAGGATATTCACTTTATAATAATTAGTTAAGCTATACATTTTAAATACCTTTTCTGTAAATACAAACACAAAAACTTTAAAAGAAAATTGTCCTTTAGGAATTTGTCATCTAGTATGAGGGAAAACACATTATGTAAGAATATTTAAATATCTAATAATACACTATTAGTGTTACATGGTTGGTCTCCAAAATAAGTGAAATAGGAGTTCAGAAGAAAGAAATGTCACTTCCAACTGATGTGGGAAACTTTGATATCCTTTTCTTAAAAGCAAAGGAAAGAACAGTGCATCTCAGCTCCAAACCCACTCTTCCTTGTCTTGCTTTGTAATATTGGAGCTGAATGCTGCAGACACTTCTCCTTTGCTCTCTGATTTGATGCTAAACTCTGTCAGTAAAAGATAATAAAAAGAGATTGCAAGGTATTAATGGCAAGAAAAAAGGACTTTGCTTGTTTCACTGAGCATGCTTTTTTCCCCCTTTACCTTGAATACCATTATATTTTATTTAGAAATAATACAAAAGAAGAGCTCATTAAAAAAAAAAAACCAAACCGCTCACCCCCGCCAAAATGTTGTCCTGCTGGTTAACCTCTTCCTCCTTACCACTCCCTCTGTGCCTCCACAGGCCCACCCCTAACACTTCCAGGACCTGAGGCAGGAGTACAAATGCAGCTTACCCACATTTTCATTTTAAATCAAGTAACTGTAACCTCCATCAGGTACAATGGAGATTGAAGTTGCAGGGTTTTTTTTTTTAATTTTAATTTTAAGTTCTGGGGTACATGTGCAGGATGTACAGGTTTGTTACATAGGTAAACTCGTGCCATGGTGGTTTGCTGCACCCATCAACACATCACCTAGGCATTAAGTCCAGCATGCATTATTTCTGGACAATAGCAAGTGGACTGGTGAGGAAGGGTGGGGGAGATCCCTGTAATGTTCACTACAGCACAGGCTCCCACAGTTCAGTGCGGGGCGATTCCCAAGTGGCCTCTCCATCAAATTTCTTCATTCTCACAGCAGTCATACGTGTATCTCTGTGTAGCCATGCCTTCTCCTCAGAAGTCCGAGTATTTCTAAGTCTCCCAGGGCCCTTTCCTCTAAATTTCCACATCGCTTTCTAATTTTCTAATTCACTTTCCCTTGGCCTTCGGGATAGTAACTGCTTTCTGGAGTTGCTACCTTTGAATACCTTAGCATTTTCTTTCATACCTTTTAGTGCTTAACTATCTTTACCTAGTTAACAGTTCTTTTTTTTTTTTTTGAGACAAAGTCTTGCTCTGTTGCCAGGCTGGAGTGCAGTGGCGCGATCTCGGCTCACTGCAACCTCCGTCTCCCAGGTTCAAGTGATCCCCCTGCCTCACCCTCCCCAACAGCTGGGACTACAGGCACCCGCCACCATACCTGACTAATTTTTTGTATTTTAGTAGAGACGGGGTTTCACCATGTTTGCCAGGATGGTCTTGATCTCCTGACCTCATGATCTGCCCACCTCGGTCTCCCAAAGTGCTGGGATTACAGGCGTGAGCCACCGTGCCCAGC
This sequence comes from Mandrillus leucophaeus, assembly GCF_000951045.1. Taxonomy (NCBI): domain Eukaryota; kingdom Metazoa; phylum Chordata; class Mammalia; order Primates; family Cercopithecidae; genus Mandrillus; species Mandrillus leucophaeus. The sequence goes on from NW_012103144.1 coordinate 200,938, forward strand.
CAACAATTCTTTATATTAAATTTTACCAGCTCAAATTACTGGTGTTTTCTGTCTGCAGACCAAACCTTATACTAATGTAACATTTGTATCTGAGACTACAGAAGACAAACACACATTTAGGTAGATAGTGGTGAGCTGTTGAAGGTTGCTGAGGAAGAAAATGATGCTCTCTTTCACTTTTTATTTTTAAAATTAGAAATTGACAAATTATAATTGCATATATTTAAAAACTGATGTTCTTAAAATATTGTATCAGAAATTAAATGTGGCTGACTTGTTTCAAAGAGGGAAAACCAGGAGGTTTCAGACATGCCAGTGAGAGGTAATAAGCTTGATTGAGGGTTAGCAGAGGAGACGGAAAGGAGAGGGTGATCTGAGGAATTCTAAGCAGGAATTAACGGGATTTAGGACTGCTCAGAGACAGAAGCAAAGGAGATGCTGATCATTTCAAGCCATATAATTTCAACATATCAGGAATGTTGATCATTTTAAGCCAAGGATACTGATAAGGAGAAGGAGCTGGTACTGGGAGCAAGATGGTGATTCAAGTCTTAGACATTTTGAGTTTTAAATGACAGTGATGTATCTGGGTGAAAATTTTCTGGGAAGCAGTTAGTATAAAGGTCTAAAGTTCTAGGAGAAGCCATTGTCCTAGCTATTATTATTCTTAACTTTCAGAGTAATTATTCGTTTACTCTTTGAGGCACATTCAGTGAATGTCTGCTATGTTCTGGGTGTTGGGATTTAGAGTTGACTGCAATCATACGTGGTCTTTGCCTCAGAGAGCACATATCTCAGTTGGAGGACTCTAGGCAAACACCTCTGGAAGATAGCCCTATAAATCACTCCAGTATCCTCCTCCAACACCTGACACTGAGGTCCTGAGGGCCTAATTGGCTGTCCAAAGCTTTTCAAATTTAGTAACAAAGTGAGAAATTGAATTCAGCTATTCTGATACACAGCTAATACTTTCTTTTTACCAGACCAGGCTGCCTGTCTAGATACAGAAGGCAGGTAATGCACTCCTTCCTACTCTCACTCATTGAAATATGATCTCAGCTCTTTATTGAAGTGACTGCTGCAACAGTTGAGGTGCTTCTCTTTCTGTAGGGAATTTTACTTTTAACAAACATCAAAACCTTACTCTCAAGGATGAAGTTATGGTGGTGGAAATTCAGACACCGGCCAATCAAGTTTAAGTCTGATAGTAATGTTCCCTTCCTGATATGCCTGAAGTAGTACCAGGTAAGAGTGATTTGCTTCTTCTAAGGGTCAGGCATCCCCTTTTGCCTGGTCACTGAGCATTCTCTTGGGTTCAAACCAAATAAATGCAAATTAGTCAAATGGAGACATGCCTAAGGCATGGGGATGAATTTCAATTCCAGCTCTCCTTTCACTCATGGAGGGCTAACATGTTGCTGAAAAAGATAACGAAAGGCACCTAGTGTGTTTGTGGTTATCTGGGCAACTAAGTGCTTTCTTATTTTTTTCAGACATTGAAACTGTAATGAAAGGGAATAGAAAATGTATTTCTATTTTCTACAGAAAATAGAACATTTGAGGGAGAAAACGTGTTTGAGGGAGACAGCCCCAGTACTCTTTTTTTTTTGGTTGTTCGAGAAGAATAGATGTTGAAATCAGATAACCTGGTGCAAACCTTCACCCCACTATCTACCAGCTTTGTGTCCTTGGGAAAGTCACTTAACTTTCTGTGACTTTGTTTTCTCATTAGCGAAACACACGTATGTAACACTAACTACCTTTCACAGTTTTTGTTAATATATCTGAAGTGCTTAGAACAGTGTTGGACTCCCTCGTAAACTCTATATATTGTTAATATGATTAATATTGATTAGTTTATTATATCCCACATACATGACTTATTTAACTATTCCTGATGTTCTTTTTCTGGGCCCCTAGGCTAGTGGCTGCAGAAGAGATGGTCCTACCCTCAAGGAATTGCACTTTATTTGGAAAGACAAGATTTAAGGATTTGAGGAGATAGCCGGCAGTAAGCATAAGTAAAAATGCCAACTGCATAACCAAGTCAATCCTTGCTGTGGGAGGGGGTGGGCTTTATTGCTGGACAAGATTACCCAGGACCAGGTTAATTAGAAAACAGGTGTGTAGGTGTGTGGATGTGGGAGGGGCAGGGACAGAAAGTAGAGAGAAAGTGGACAGTGAGGAGGAAGATGTGGGCTAGGCATTTCTGCACCAGCAGCATTTTGATAAAAGAAAAGAGGAGGTCAGTGGGGAAGGAGGGGATCAGGTGAACAAGTGAAAGGAAGTGAAAAACATATGTGACAGACATTGCACAAGAGGGTGAATCTCTGAATCTCTTTTGATAAGAATTACTGCACTCCCAGGCCTACATAGCAGGTGGAGTGATGGGACCATGGTACTGAAATAGCAAAACCAGGGGCAGGGCTGGCTTTGAGAGGACAACACATTTGACGCCTTCCAAGATTTGGTTGTTGGGAAGATTGGATGAGACACTACATGTATATCATTTAGCACAGTGCCTGGCACAGAGTCAGTGCTCAATGTACGCTAACTACTATTATCTGTGCACTCTAGAAGTTTCATTGCAGTAATTTAAGTGCAATGCTAAAAGATGCCAGCCATGAATGAATATGGAAATGTGCATATTATATTTTCTGACTTTTGTTTGTACACTTGGGTCCTTTTTCCTTAAGCAAACAAAAAATATTTTTATAGTGGCAAGATTTAACTTGAATTGTCACCATGATTTTAGCTGTGATAAGAAAAACTGGGATAATAAAACAGTCAGACCCTAGGCAAGGACTTCCAAGAGGCCTTAGGGAAGCAAATTAGCCAATATTCTGTCACTTTTCTCTCTGATTACAAGTCTCCCTTAGAGTTGGCTTTTTTTTTTTTTTCGACCTAGAATAAAGGAAATGGAAATCTTGACAGCCTTTGGTTCAGAAACAGTTGATGGTATTGTTAGAACAAGCACATTCATTATGCGCTCTAAAGCTTGCCGAGAGTGCTAATGGCATTTATAGAGCCATGTGGGTGAATCGCCTGAGGGGGCTTGGTTGTATTAGAATCCTGTGTACACAATGCAATGCATTTAATTTGTAAAAAATAGATTTAATAATTTATTGACTTTTGTCTTCTTTCTAGACCCTCTATTCTCCTTTCCATTTTACTTAAAAACGCATTTATTTAAATGCTGCATGAGCGTTGAAAGCAAACATTGAAACTGAAATTTTATACCACCGACTCCATAAAATTACAAAGTATAGTGGAGGAGATGAGGTGTAAAGGAGCAGGCAATTAATGCTATTTGTTTTAAGAGTTTTTACTGAGAGCCGGTATCTTTTTAAAAAAGTTGTGTGTTTGTCGTTTTTCACTGTCAAAGTGAGCTAAGAATCTAGGCTGGAAGAAGACTAGAGCTGAGAGGTGGCTTGGTGACGGTTTAGTGCAACCCACACTTCACAGATGAGGACACTGAGGGGTCATGTAATTTGTTCAAGACCACAGCAGGGCCCACGATCAGGACCAGAGCCTGAATCCTGCTGCCGGCTTGCCTGTGGCCTCCCGTCTTCCTCATCTCATGCTGATGCCTCTGAAGAGTCGTCACTGATAACTGGGTGATATGGTTAGGCTTTGCGTCCCCACCCAAATCTCCTCTGGAATTGTAAGCCCCATATTCCCCATAATCCCCACGTGTCGAGGGACAGACCAGGTGGAGGTGATTGAACCACGGGGGTGGTTTCTCCCATGCTGTTCTCGTGATAGTGAGTGAGTTCTCACGCCATCTGATGGTTTCACAAGGAGCTTGTCCCCCTTTGCTAGGCACTTCTTCCTGCTGCCTTGTGAAGAAGGTGCCTTGCTTCCCCTTCCCCTTCCACCATGATTGTAAGTTTCCTGAGGCCTCCCCAGTCATGATGAACTGTCAGCCAATGAAACCTCTTTCCTTTATACATTACTTATAAGTCTTGGGCAGTTGTTTATAGCAGTATGAAAATGGACTAATACACTGAGCTAAGATCATTTAAAGCATTAAAGGATTTCAGAATTGGAAGGGGCTTTTGGGAACATCAACCTCCAGGCTTTGGGTAAAGCTCAGGAGTTTGCCCAAGGTCATGGATAAGGGTAAAAGAGGAGGGCCTGGATCTAGCTCCCATGACCATTGCATTTCTTTAAGCCACTCCAAATCCACGGACTAATAATTTGCAGAGTGCTCATCAAATAAAAGGCAATAGGGCCCATCTTCACTAAGATCTGTGTTTCATGCTTCCACTCACCCCCATTTTCTGAGCCTAGAGTTCCTCTCTGCAGGCAAGAGGGACCGGGCAGGTGGTCTGCCCGCTCACTGAGCTGCAACATGCACGATTTTGGTGATTCTGGATACGGTGCATGGATGAATTCCCTAGATTCCTTCCATAAACTTTTTTGCTGCAACCAGACTAATTATTTCTCTTTCAAACAACCCATGACATTTACTGCCTCTGTGCCTTTGCAAAACCTTTTTTTAAAACATTTTTTTTGCCTCATCTTAATTTATTTAATTATGCTCCCTCTGATATAATATAAGTGCCAAGGGAGCAGAGACCTATCTTTCTCACTACTGTAGTCCTTCGCTTATAGGAGTGCCTGGTCTATAGTAGACACTCAATAAATGTTTGCTAAAAGAAAATAGAAATTATTATAGGTGCTGCTTAGTTCCCATCTTCTGAAGACTTATTAAACCACAGCTAGGGATCTTTGATTCTTACATACAGGTTCAATGAATCTCATCTTGCGCCTTTTGCTCAATTCTGACCCAGAGGAAAGAGATGTCAAGGTTCTTGCCAGGATATGACTTGGAATCAAGTCAATTTTGCTGCTACTTGGTCTCTGTCTTTGGGCCTTAGCACTGGACTTTGGTTTTCCTCTTTCCAGAGTACATCTGATTCTGATGACAAATTCAGCACCCTTTCCTACCAGGTGACAGGTTGGTGTACCTTGTTTAACTTAATGTTAAAAAGGTCATGCCATAGCTTCTGGATATTAGCTCTTTTTGTGGCTAACCTTCCTTCTGGCAGCTGCCACTGACCCACCCCACAGTGCCTGCTGTACTCTGGGGATGGGTTCCCCCAGGCCTCCCTGTATGATCTGTACCCTGCTCTGTATGGGAGTCACTCTCTTGGTATCCTGGCATATCAGCGTATATTAAAATATTTGTCTTGCCAGGCCTGTTATCCAGAGTTCTCTCCATAAACTCTGGTGTCCTGGAGGATGCTGTCTGCTCAACTTGTTGGTGTTCCTTTCCTTGTGCTGTGTTTCTTTAGTCATCCTTGCCAACTGGAGTTGAAGTGGCAAAGCTAGCCACCATCCTGGATGGCCTCTGCAGCGTTTCATCATAAATTCCAGTTAGCAGAGTCCACTGGCTATACTGATCTTTCTCCCTGAGCTTTTGCATGGGTGCCTTTCCCAGTCATCTTCATGTTCAGGGAAGGGTGGTGGTTTCCTCATCTACAACGTGGTTAAGAGCTAGTGTTCCAGTGTCAGACTGCCTGAACACCAGGTATGTGAACTAGGCAAGTTACTTACCTCCAAGCCTCATTTTTTTCACTTGCAAAGTAGAAGAGTAACACAGGCCATAATAGTATGTTGTCTCATATGATGATGTTGAGGACTGAATGAGGAGTAAATGTAGCCAGTAAATTCTCTGTGAGATCCAGAGTTAGTGGGCTCTCCTGCCTGCTTCAACTCTCCAAACTGTTCCAACCTATGAGCTCCCATATGCTTTTACTCCACATCACTCATCCTGGATTCAAAGGTACAGTTAATTACACACCACATAATGAGGCTTCCATCAGTGATGGACCTCTCATGTGATGGTGTTCTAATAAAATTATAATACTGTATTTTTACATATTTTTTCTATGTTTACACAAATACTATTATGTTACAATTGCCTAGAGTATTCAGTACAGTCACATGCTGTGCAGGTTTGTAGCCTGCAAGCAATAGACTATCTCACATAGCCTAGGTGTGGAGCAGGCTATACCATCTAGGTTTGTGTAAGTACACCATGATGTTCTCACAAGGATGAAATTGCCTAATGAAGCATTTCTCAATACATGTTCCTATCATTAAGTGACACATGAATGTACTATATTGCAATGGCACTTTCAATTGTTAGATCCAAGTCTTGCATCTCCAGCTATCTTGTCAGTTCCTTCAGGTAAAAATATATGTCTGGTGCCATCTTATATCATTCAGGCCAAGCCCAGAGCCCTGCATATACTATATAAACAACAGACACTTTTTTTTTATTGTTGGTATAAATAATGATATCAGTTATTCTAAAAATAAGACAGCATGACTCCACAAACCTTAATGAGCTTGCTAATCCTGAAGTACATTTGCTTTGTTGATAGTGTATTGGCAAGGACAAACGCCAAGTCAGACAGAGACACTTATTAACCATCCTGGGGATTCTGCGGGTGGCAGCTGTCCTGGGACAATGTTCCTTGTTAATGATGTTCTTAGACTCACTCACAGCAGTGGTGAGAAATAACAGTGATCAAACCTGCTTTTTGATTAGCTTAGGAAAAAGATGATATCTGGGACTTAGCCAGTTGGAGACTAAGAGATTCACTCCATGATATTTTATAATACTGCTTTACTTGTAATGGCAGGCTCTATTCCTCACTGGATAGTTTCATATTCACCCATTTGATTGATGATTTTCCTGAAACGATATACTTTTGACTTTGCCTACTATCAACCATGATATAATGAAAGCTGCCACAAGCATCATCACTAAGTTCAACCTTCTTGGAGAAAGGAATTTAGTACAATTAACTTGACAGATGAGAATATTTTTTTAAAAAGAGCATATTTGGGTTCTGAGTTTAAAAGCAACTGGCATTTGTGCTCTGGCAATATAACATATCTGCAATGAAAGAATTATAGGAGAGGTGAGATTCAAACAAGTGGAGTTATTATGGTGTGGTGTTAGTCTGTTTTGAGTTGCTATAAAGGAATACTTGACACTGGGTAATTTATAAAGAAAGAAGATTGTTTTGGCTTATGATTTTGATGGTTGGAGAGATCCTGACTGGGCATCTGTATCGGGTGAGGGCCTCAGGCTGCTTCCACTCATGACAGAAGGCAAAGGAGAACAGGCGCGTGCAGAGATCACATGGTGAGAGAGGAAGCAAGAGAGTGGGGAAGGAGATGCCTGGCTCATTTTTTAACAAATGTTTTTCTCAGGAACTAAACGAGTGAGAACTCACTCACTCATGAGAGGAGGCATTGATCTTTTCATGAAGGATCTGCCCCTATGACCCAGATACCTCCCACTAGGTCCCACCTGCAACACTGGGGATTAATTTCATCAGGAAATTTGGTGAGGGGTGAGCAAACCGTATCCAAATGATAGCAGGGATATGTCAGGATTAAGACTGGAGGCTGCAGGTAAAGGTTGTGAAGACTTGGAGAAAGGGAAACTGGATTCCAGTTCTTCACTTTCCTAAAATGCAAAGGTGGTATTATAATAGTCCCATAGTCTCTTTCTATGAACTGGGGGAGAAAATCTATTTCCCCTTCAGGTCACCCTCAGAGAGTTGTTGTAAAAATCACATGTAATAATGTTTGCTAAAGATCCTTATAAGCATAAAAGCACTGAATAAGTGCAAGGTGAACAAGATGTTTTTGTTGACTACAGTCCCCTGGACCTGTTGGTGTTCCCAGTGCTTGATACAGTGACCTGGACAGAACAGGCAATGGGGCGCAGGGTGCATGGTTCTGGTAGCTGCTATTATTTAACTAGAGATCCGCTGATCTGAAGGAGGGCAGGACATCCTTACACGGTAAGCTGTACTTTCCCTTTAGACTGGATTTGCAAATTCTGAAATAGGGACATAGAGGCCTTTGTTTCTGATCTTAGGAAAAGGGTCTGGAGGAAACATGATCACAAATCTCAGGGTCTCTCCCTTTCTCTCTAAGAGAAGAAATCTTTAGACACATCGAGAAACAGATTTTTTTTTTTTATGGGTCAGTCTTATTTTGAAAGGAGAGGATTGAGAAGAATGGACTTAAAATGACAAAAGGGATATTGTTTGGCAAAGAGGAGAGAAAGTGATTTTTCCAGAGGAAAGAAAAATGTGACAGTGAGAGAGCTGAAGGGTTTTATGTCTGCTTGAGGGTTGGCGGTAACCCAGTCCATTACCAGCAGAGGCCTGGGTAGACTTCTGGATATTTTTAAGAAAAAGAGAGGTAATTACCTTTCTGAGGTGACTTAAGGGCATTTCTTTTCAAGGCCTCATCAATTTCTTTGTTGAGTCTATAAAGTTTGTGAGGGAAAATAGAAATGTATACTCACTTCAAGAATAATGTGGCAAGCTATCTTTTACAGTGAATTCTTGCCGTTTAGGACTTTGTATTTTTTTAGTACAGAGACCTCTAAGAAATGAGGAGAAATAATGAGATTTGAAAGCAAGATATCATGAAAGCACATATTAGTGACTAATTTATTAAGTATGTAATACAGTTTCCCATTAGGTTGATTGTCTTAAGTGTTAACTCCCAGAAAAGCAGCATCCACATGCTGTCTCTAAAGGGAACAGGAAAGATGAAAAACTGAAAGCCGAATATAGATGATTTTGAAAAGTGATCCATTGTCCAAATTCCCAGAGGCTCAGAAAAAAGTGACCAATATCAGATTGTCCACTTTTCTTCGAAAGAATAACAAAGTAGTAGAGGAATAGAAATAATATATAACAGCAACTGACCCAAACATTAAAATTGCCTCAAGGGACTATAGGTAATAAAATTGAACTGTATTTGAGATTCCTGCTAAATGAGTGGGTTTTAGTTACTCTTGCCACAAAAACAAAGAAAAAGAAATGAGTAACTATGTGAGGTGATGGATGTATTAATTTGCTTCACTATAATAACTTTTAAACTATGTATATGTATCTCATAACATCATGATGTGTATCTTAAATATACAATTTATTTTTCAAAAAACAAAACAATAACAATCCCTCCACCTCCCCAAAAAAGCCTAAGGGAGTCTCCAAAGAAGCTACCTCGGGGAGAGATTCCTATAAAACTGTTTTCAGAAAAATTCATCTTTCTAACAGTGTTAATAACATTAAGGCTTTAAGAACTACTTTCTGTCTATTAAATTCTGGGGGAAAACACTTATCCAGAGGCAAGAAACAGCTCATGCTAGATGATCCATGAATCCCTGAACTAGGCCTATAAATGAAATGGTTTATAGAGAAAAGAATTAAAGAATTTACAATCTTTGTCAAAAACTCAAAATAACTCCCGTTATTTCTCTGTTTCAAATAAAGATTCATAGGCAGATCCAAAGAGTAATGATTTTTAAATTAAAAAGCTTTATGAGCTTTTCAAGAGAGGAATAAAGCTAGAGGGTCACGCTCTTTCTCTGAGGGGGAAAAAATGGATAGTGTGGGAAGGACTGTAAAAGCAAAGCAGGGGAGAAGAAAAACCTTTTGAGGCATGCCCACGAAAATGCATTTACAGAGTACAGTAAAACTACTTAATCCTCAATTTTTATTACTAAGAGAATGGTTCCCTAAGCAAATTAATAGCAGAAAGAAGATTTCAGGTAGGATCTAGAACTCAATTATGAGAATAAGTCATGCTTGTCATTAGTACAATTTACAAACCAAAAATGTCTCACTTGATGCTTATGTGTTTACAACAGAAGGGCTGCGAACAACTCGACTTGACAATGCTGTGGTAAGCCACTGGTTTCGGTTAAATGTTTATAACAATTATCGCAGACGTTTCAAGTGTGAGGGATGTTAGAGAAAATCTAAATTGATTCAGCCTCTCAATGTATACATGAGAGAAAGGGGTCCCTCAAGAACTGGGTGTTTGGTGAAAGGTCACAGCTAGTTGGTGAAAACCTGGGTCTAGAATCATGCTTTAAAATTTCCTGTCCAGGTTTCTCTTCTCTACTATAATCCTTTACTTAAAACAGTAATAGAATCATAAATTAACTCAGGTCGGAAAGAGGCCTTATAACTCATCTAAATTTGGAAGTAACCTTTTTGTTGAAGTACAGCACACATACTGAAAAGTGCATAAGTCATAAGTGTACCACTTGATGAAATCTCTCAAATTGAACACATCCACATATCAAGAAAGAGAGTGTCACCAACATTCCAGAAGATCCCTTGTGCTCCCTTCCGGTCACTGCCCGTTCCGTGCCCCAGGATCAAATATTTTTATGCCCAGTTCAGGAATGAATAAACAGAGGTCCATGCTGGATAAATGATTTTTAAAAGTAAATTATTAGTGAGAACACAAAACATGGTGTTGAGAAGCATACTTTAGTATTTTTCCACTACTTAAACTAATCCATGAAATTAACTAATTAACTATTTGGAATTACTTAAATTCCGTCTAACTCAACAATATGAAGCCCAGCACAATGTAAAACAGCAGTGAGTCCCCAAAATGTTTTGTGGAATGAATTAATGAAATTATTCCTGCCAAGCAGTTGTCTGACTTGTTGTTATATATTTATGCTTCAAATATTTATGCATTGACTGGATGCAATATGTTTCTTGTCCTTTATTAGATATTAATAATAAGTCGTGAAGTTTCCTGCTGTCCCATACATGATCTCTGTGTTCTTTGTATGATTTTCTTGTTCTCATTACATCATGTTGTTGATTCCAGGCTGTCTATGAGTGGTTGTGAGTGAGGCACTATGAAGCTGTATGCATGGGTGGTGTTTCCCTTCGCAGGAATTTTTTTTCTAAGGGGATTAGATGTGAACCACCTACTCACTGGATGACCTCCACTGTTCATATTTGAAGAACTTTTCTCTGGGGTTAATTTATTTTGCTAGAAAATAACCCTTCAAATGCCTGAGGGAACATGGAGACTACAAGTATTTTGGAAGCAATGTGGGAGGAGTTGTGGGGCCCAGTCATCATGCAGACTAAATCTTGATTTTATTTCCATACCTCATTCCCATTCTCCTTTAAGGATGACTAAAAGTCAAAGTCGTTTTTCTGTCATCACCACCCAATTCTATACAATGCTAGTGATAAAATATTCTTCTCCCATCAAATCTTGTTAGTCTGGTTTTCAACAATTGTTGTGGTTACTGCTAATTTTTTGACTTTATTGTAACATAAAAGTCACCTAGTTTGATGAATGTTGGCAATTGTACACAGTTTGATGAATTTTGGTAATTGGATTCAAGATATAAAACAGTTCCGTCACCCTGAAAAGTTTTCTTGTGCCTCTTTGCAGTTGATCTTCTGCCCCAACTTCTAGACCCAGGCAACTACCAATCTGCTTTCTCTCACTGTGCTTTTACCTTTTCTAGAATTCCATGTAATGAAATAAAATTGTATGTAGTTTTTTGTGTTTGTTTTCTTTGACTTAACGTAATGCTTTTGAGATCCACCCAGGTTGTTGTGTCTATTGAGTTCCTTTTTATTACTGAGTAATATTCCATCATCTGGATACATCACAATTTACCTGTTTACATGTTGGTGAACATTTGGCTTGTTTTCAGATTGTGACGTAAGTGGATAATGCTTCATGTACAAGTTTTCATGTGGACACAGATTTTTCATTTCTCCTGGATAAATGCCTAAAAGTAGGATTGGTGGATATGTTTATATGACACTGCCATAGTAACTTCCAAAGTGGCTGTGCCATTTTGCATTCCTATCAGCAATGTATGACTGTCGTCATTGTACCACATCATCATGAACATTTGACATTGTCAGTATTTTAATTTTTAGCCATGCTAGTGGGTATGTAGTGTTATCATATTTTGATTTTTATTTCATTTCCTTGATGACTTGTGATGTTGGGAGTCTTTTCATGTGCATATTCTCCATTTGTTTATCTTCTTTTGTGAAATTTCCATTCAAATCTTTTTTTGTCTTCTCATTAATAGGTTGTTTGTCTTCTTGTTGAGTTCTAAGAGTTCGTTTCATATTTTGGACACGTGCCCTTTGTCAAATATGTATTTTGCAAATATTTTCTCCTAATTAATTTATGATTTGTCTTTTTGTTTCCCTCACCCATGTCTAAAAATAAAAAGCTTTCAATTTTGATGAAACGTATTTTGTCAGTTTTTTTCTCTTAGAGATCTTATTTATTGTGTCTTTAAGAAAGACTTGTCCGACCCAGATCACAAAGATTTTCTTCCATGTTTTTTCAGAAGTTTTATAGTTTTAGATTTTAAGTTTATGTCTATAATCAATTTCAAGTTAATTTTTATTTATAAATGTGATACATGGATCAAAGCTAATTTTTAAATAAAAATATCCAGTTGTTCTAGCACGATTTAGAGATGATCTTTTCTTGGTTGAATTTCCTTGGCTGGATAAAGAACTTGGCATATTACAGTAGTAGAAAGGAGGTCAGTGTGACCTGAATCCACTGTATAATGATGTTAGAGAGAAAGACAGGGGCCAAATCTGGTAAGGTCTTATGGGCCTTGATAAGAAATTTGGATTTTATTCTGAGAACAATATAATTGCTTCAAGGGGTTTAAGCAGGGCCACTGCATGATATGATTTACATTTTAAAAAGATGATTCTTCATCTGTATGCACCTATCCAGTTAAACCTACTCTGATGAAGGTCACTACTGACCATGCAATATTAAGCTGAGTTTGATGGAGTTTTATTGTTTATTCCATAGCTCAGCAATTCTTAAGTTGCCAATTGCATATTTACCTCTTTTCCCCCTTCTTGTAAGAGACTGTATAAAACCAGAGCTAATGCACTTTTTTGGATGCTGCTTCTGCCAGAAATCTTTGCCAGGGATATTAAAAATGCTACCTGGTGCTTTATGTCCTTTGGCTTCTCTTCTATTGCCAAGGTAAATGCTATGCTAATGCCAATAGGAAAAAGCTTAAGAAGATTTTACAGTTATTAGAGATTGTATACCCCTTGGTGAGTATTACCAGCTTAATTTGAACTATATGAAATGAGCAAAACATGAGAAATCTAGAATAGCATTTTTATACTAAAGAAAAATACCACCATTGTGATCATCCATTGAACACGAAAATTAATTAAATTAGTCTAAGTAAGAAGATAGATTTTGAGATAAAATGCTATTCTTCTGTGTTAGGGTAGGTTATACGAGAAATTGTAGAAATCTCTAACAATAGAATCAATTTGGTTTTACTAATTTTACTGAAGGTCAGTTAACAGATTAAGTTTTGTCTAAATTACCTTCCCAGCTTAATTCCAAAAGGCTCTTTGTGTAAATATATGTTTGCATTTAAACTGCAGAGTTTTTACTAGATGCTTTAACTTTCAGACTACTAAATATATTGAAGAGATGAAGAAATTAAAGTTACATCGTGTAGTTAAAATGTTATTTTTTAATTTCACTGAATGAATTCTGTTTGATCAGTGTCAAATGTTTGACTGATGCATCTCCAGATAAGTTTCAAACTTTGCATCATAACTAATTCGTCTACCATTGGGACAATAATGGCTAGGAGGATAGACAGCTTATTAAGTAAAATGTTGCTACTAGTTTTAATAATCTTGGCATTCCTTCTTTTTAATTGCTTGATATTACCTCCACATTAATCCAGATTTCACTTTAAAGGTTATTTTTATGCTTTTGAATATATAATTTAGATTTAGTCTTTGAAAATTTTAACATTGGTTGAAATAACCTTGCTAGAATGGAGGTGGTAAATTTTTTGTTTAAAGAGATGTAGAGAAATCTCCACTTCTGTTGGACTAGACATTGTAAAAATTCTCCCACCAAAAGCATCTAGAAATTATGAGAGGAATATCTTCGAAACAAAAGGAAAAATGAAACTGAGTGATAAGCTAGCACTAAAGCCCTGACTTCCCTGGAGGTATCTGACAATACCAGAAACAGAGGCCAGGCTTCTGACAGCCTCATAAAGGAATAGGAGATAAGCTCTTTTTTCTAGTAAGATGGGCAAATAACTAAAACTCATGCATAAGACTAGTATACTTATGGGGCTAGACTCGTGGTGATAAGTCAAACTAGAAGAAAACCAAAAGCAAACTTTTAAAATCTTCATCCTTGGCTTCAGGTGGGGGAAAGTATCCCTTGAGAACTCAGAATTACAAGCTTATTGGAACCTGAGTTCAGGATTTGAACTTAAAACACCTGCAGAGTTCCAGCAAGGCTATGCTGACAATTTAACTTTAAGTGCTTCCAGGTGGGTAGTGCACCAGGTTGGTAGAGCACCTACCAGAGAAAACTCACATCTGTGGGGAGAAAGGCATTCTTACATTTTCTTCAAATTAAGTTCAGCAAAATAAAAGCTCACATATACAAGGAAACAGACCACAGTGAGCAGAGTCAACAAAAACAATAAACCATGAATTAGAGGAACCACATAGGACCTGAAACATTGATATTATCTATGAAGAGTATAAAATAAATGTGCTTAGTACATTCCTCTAAATTAAAAAAATATATTTTAAACATGACAAAAGACTAAGAGTACATTTTTAAATTACATAGAGTTGGAAAAGAACTACATAGATTTTATAGAAATAAAAATACATTTATTTAAATTAAAAATCAGGGGTGGGTTAAAAATCAGACCAAACACAACAGAAGAGAAATTAATAAACTAAATCTGAAGAATTATGCAGAATTTAGCATAGAGAGATTAAGAAAATATAAAGGACAGGTTAAGAGATAGGGAAGACACAATGAAAATGTCTGCCATAAATGTAATTGGAGTTCCAGAATAAAAAAATAGAAGAAGAAAAGAAAATATTTTTAAAATATCAGATGATAATTTTTCACAACTGAGGAAAGACAAAAATTCTTAGATTTAAGAAACACAAAAATCCTAAACAGAAATAAAAACCAACCTTAACTCAGTCACACTGTAATTAAAGTGAAACTCACAGTGACGAGAGAAGATTAAAAGTATCTGGTTAAAACAGACAATGTACTTTCAAAGGAATGCAACTTACAGTGATGTCACAGCAGCAAAAATGAAAACCAGGAAAACATCTTTAGTGTGCTGGGAGAAAATAAAAGTTAATCTAAAACCGTCAGCCTAAACTATCTCTCAAGAATGAAAATACAGATTTTCAGGCAAACACAAATCGAGGAGGTTAATCTCTCACCAACTTCACTAAAGGAATTTCAAAAGAATTATAGTACTTAAGGCAAAAGTAGAAAGATCCAAGACAGGAGGTTTAAAATTCAAGAAAAAAAAATTATACGTGAAAAAATGGGAAATATGAGGGTAAGTATAAATGAATTATAAAAAAGTAATATTTATTATGTGGTAAAATGTAGAAAAATTCTTGTATAATGATAACTTTTAAAATGGAAGAGGAGTGGTTATCAGTTGAATCGTGGCCCTCTCCACAAATTGGAGTCCTAACCTATCCCGGCCCGCGGGATCGTCACTGCAGGCCCTGGAAGAGGGGGTGGGAATTTGGGGAACAAGAGATACGAGAAATGGAGACAAGACAGTGCTCTGATCAAGTCCCTTTTAATGGCGGTAATGCAGTGCCTTATATACACTTGGAGGGGAAGGGGTTGGGCCAAGGCGAAAATGATCTCATCGCGGAGGGTGTGGCCAGGTAGGTATTGGTAGCGTGGTCGAACGTCATGTGGCACCTGCGCTGTCAGGTAGCAATTTTCGCGGGCGCGGGAAAAATGGGTGAAGAAGAAGCAGGAAGAGCGCCATCTTTTATGAGGTATTAATACAGGGGAAAAGGCAAAGATAGGGAGGAGGTGTAAGGTGGAAATGAATAAAGCTCAGGCGTTTTTAATCGTCAATTATTATTCGCTATGGCCGGGGCGTGCAGCTCCGGACACTAACCCCTGTTGTACCTCAGAATAACACTTTTTTTGGAGATAGAGTCTTTACAGAGGTAATCAATTTAAAATAAGATCATTAGGGTGGATCCTAATTTAATATCACGGATGCTCTTATAAAATAGGGGGAATTGTTTTTTGTTTTTTTATTTGTATTTTTTGTTGTTTCAAATCAAGGTTTCCCTATGGCCCCCAGCTGGAGTGCAGTGGCGCGATCTCTGCTTACTGCAACCTCCGCTTCCCTGGCTCATGTGATTCTCTCACTTCAGCCTCCTGAGTAGCTGGGACTACAGGTGTGAGTCACCATGCTGGGCTATTTTTTGCATTTTTTTTGTAGAGCCAGGGTTTCTCTGTATGTTGCCCAGACCGGTCTTGAACTCCTGGGCTCAAACGATTTGCCCTCCTCGGCCTCCCAAAGTGCTTATAGGAATTATAGGTGTGATCGACCACACCCAGCCAAATGGGGGGAATTTGGACCCAGTGAGAAGATACACACATGTAGGGAGGACATCATGTGACAATGAAGGCAGAGACACAGGTGATGATTCTACAAGTCAAGAATGCCAAAGACTGCCAGCAAACCAGAAGCTAGGGGAGAGGCCTGGATCAGGCATTTTCTTACAACTCTCAGAATGAACCAACCCTGCTGACCTTGCTTTTGGACTTCTAACTTTCTGAACTGTGAATCAACCTATTTCTATTGTTTAGGCCACCTGCTTATATTACTTTGTTATGGCGGCCTTAGCAAGCTAATAGAGGATTGTTCATAGTTAAACTTTTAATATCTTTCTATTATTAACAAAGATAAGACTATATGTCTTGGGTAAGCCAAATATGTTAAAATTTTCTGGGAAGTCCATTAAAAAATGGAAATATAACATATATATTCCACCAAAGTAGAGAATAAATGAAATAAAAAGATGAACCCCCATCAGAAATATGGCAGATTACACTGCTGGGGCAGGAAAACTACGGGATAATCCAGGAACATCTTCAAACCAGAAAGTAAGGAAGCTCTTAGAAATTCTACTTGGGCTCATAAAGTAATTTGATTAAGCTGCTGTGGCCAAAGATGGGAAACTTCATGCATCAATAAGGATAACAACAGCAGTGGATTAAAATATATCAAATAAATATAAATCTAGAAGTTTGATTTGATACTAATTATTTATGATTTATAGAAATAAACTCATTGATACAGCCTTTGCAGGGTCTAGAAATTATCTCATTATTCTGAAAATAAATTTAAAAAGAAAGAAAAATAAGTTCTTTATTTCCTGAAAGTGTTCCTGAGGCTTCAGACTATACAAATAATTATTGTGGGAGTTTCTCTTTGTAGACCTATTCCAGGAAATAAATGTACAAGAAGTTGTCCAAATTGACCTATCATCACTTTTAAAAACTCCTGCTGAATGCTGGGTCTAGGTAATGATCACCAATGGCCCAGCTTCAGCAATTACCAATATACAGCCAATTATTCTTTATCTAGATCTTTACTTATTTTCTCCTAAACAATCCCATCCCTACCACCACCAGGTCACAGATTATTTTGAAATGCCCTTCTTTTAAGACAACCTCAACACCATCATTACATTTTTAAAAATTAAAAGTGAATTTTCAATAAAAGATATTCAATAAATGTTCCCATTTCCCCGACAACTTAATTCCTTTAACTTAAAAAAATTTCAAATAAGGCTTCTATTTCACAGTTACATTTCAAAATGGCTAAAGGAGAAGAATTTGAATGCTGCTAGCATAAAGAAAGGATAAATATTTAAGGTGACAGATATCCCGATTGCTCTGATTTGATTATATGAATATGTAAAATTATGACATGTAAGCAGAAAATTGTACAACTATTATGTATAAATAAAAAAATAGATAAAAGAATAGTCAAAGGGGCCCCATGTAATTCAAGTCCAATTATTTTATTTTTTAAAAGACTCAATCAATAATAAATAGGCTGAAAAGATGAAAGAAGGTAAA
Organism: Mandrillus leucophaeus; assembly: GCF_000951045.1. Taxonomy (NCBI): domain Eukaryota; kingdom Metazoa; phylum Chordata; class Mammalia; order Primates; family Cercopithecidae; genus Mandrillus; species Mandrillus leucophaeus. The sequence goes on from NW_012103144.1 coordinate 218,746, forward strand.
AATTCAGGGAAATGAAAAATAAGATAGAAATATTCAGATTTAATAATAGTAAAAACCCAGTTTTAAAATTTATGTGGAAGAAAAATAAGCCCACGATTATTAAGGCAATTCAAAAACAAAGGGAGGAGAAAGAAAAAGGAAGTAATCTACCAATACAGAAACTATGAAAAACAGAGAAATCAGATGTTATATATGTCCTGGTAGAAGTGCAAAATACCACATATAAGACAGCCTTGCCAAAAAAAAAAAGTTGAGCCTTAATTTGATCAAGGTTTTATTTTAGTTTATAAAACAAAAATAAGGAAGTATGGAATTGGTATAGGGACAGACAAAACAGTGGAACAGGATAAATGAAGAAAGGTACTCATATATGTTAATATATGATGAAGATGCCATTGTAGATAAAGTAATGATGAATTATTCCATAAAAGATGAGCTATTTAGGAAATTACCAACTTTTGAAAAATAAAATCAGATTTCAGATCCCTATTCCATATCATATACAAAAATAAACCTCAAATAGATTAAAAATGTATAATCTAACATATGTGATATTATGTTATAATGTAGTTAACATAATGTAACATAACACCTATATATCTATATATCTATGTATTTAATGAATTCTGGGTAGAAAAGGATTTCTTTCTTTTTCTTTTTTTTTGAAATGGAGTTTCACTCTTGCTGCCCAGGCTGGAGTGCAATGGCACGATCTTGGTTCACTGCAACCTCCGCCTCCTGGGTTCAAGTGATTCTCCCCCTCAGCCTCCTGAGTAGCTAGGATTACAGGCGCCCACCACCACATCCAGCTAATTTTTTGTATTTTTAGTAGAGACAGGGTTTCACTATTTTGGCCAGGCTGTGAACTACTAACCTCAGGTGATCTGCCCACCTGAGCCTCCCAAAGTCCTGGGATTACAGGTGTGAGGCACCGCGCCTGGCCCAGAAAAGGATTTCTTAGATAAGACTTAAAAGACACAAACCCAAAAGGAGAAAGATTAATTAGATTTGACATTAGTATCTTTTATCAAAGGGAAAAGAGATTATATTTACAACACATATTAATGATAACTGAATCAATAAAGTTGATCTCAATCTATATAAAAAGGTGAATTGCATATAAGTAAAATTGTCAAAGGAGATGAATGAGAAACTCACAGAAGGCAAATCTAAATGGCCAGTAAACATAAAATGAAAACTTCAAAAATAATTAGGGAAATTCAAAATAAAAAAATAAGATATCATTCACATATATCCTATTAGGGAAAAGAGAAGAGGGCTGCAATTCCAAGTGCTGGTGAGAAAGCTGAGCAATACTGATCAACAAATCTGCTTCCAAGTGTATACCTAGAACGGAAACTCTATCACATATACAAGAGGCATGTACAGAACATGTATAGCATCATTGTTTGTAAGAACAAAGTATTGGAAATATATGTCCATGTTAGGCAAAACTGATAAAGAGAAATTGTGTATAATCACAACAGACTACTATGTAGCAATGAAAATTAATACAAGGGTCAACATGGATGAATCTCATAAACATAATGTTAAGGAAAGAAACAAAATCATGGAAAAAATATACATCATTGATAACAGTTATATCAAGTTTAAATATTTCCACAAATATATTAACTAAATTGCTAAATAAAAAATTTAGCCAAAAATTATTAAACATAAAATTCAGAGTAGTAGTTATTGGTTGGGGAGAAGTGGGCATGTTCATAACAGACCATAAGTAGTTTGGTAATATTTTGTTTCTATTCTGGGTGGTGGGTATATGGGTATCTATTATACTCTAAACTTTTATATGTATTAAGTATTCTATGATTAATAAAAATATTAAGAAGCATGGGTAGAAAAACACGAATATAGTCACTGAGTTTCTTAAAAGTGCTGGGCACTATGCTAGACACTGGAAAGGAATATAATGCTGAAGGAGAAAGACGTAGTTCTTAGCTTTACAGACCTTGAAATCTATTCTCCTTTTGGAGTTTTCTTTGTCAAAATATTGACTTTCCCTTGTGTATGGAACTCCATTTATATGCCATCAAAATAAGTAGGTTAATGGGGAATTCAGGAAATTTTGATTAAAACATTATCATTCAAGGACTTTTTTTCTACTTTTGATTTATGCAGAATTTTGTTTATTATTGGCCACATTGCTTCGAAAAAATACTTTTTTTTAATAAAAGTGTGTCCATAAGAAAAACACTAACTTTTTTTAGTTAGCATTTTTCTCCTCACATTGATACATTGTGAGGCTTCTCTGACTTGTTTTATATGTATAAGGATTGATATCTTCTTATAGCAATAATTTTTTTTACTGTAAATTTGGTTATACTTCAGATAATGTGCTACTTTAGTGTAGCATAACTTTTTTCCCAAACTACTTTCAAGGATTAAGTCTTACTAAATATAACTTTCCAAAAAATCTTTTAATAATTATCCTGGGGCATCTGTGATTTAAAAAGACCCCCATATGTTATTATTAAATTCACTCCTATGCAGAAGCAACTTGAAATTGAGATGACAGTTTTGCTATTATATGCATTTGGCCAGAACATACTATAATAACTATATTCTCTGCTGCCCTGTCACTAAAAAAATTTTCAAGATTTTCTACACCAAATAATCTCTAATTACATACACATTTAAGAAGGTACTAGATCAAATGCCTTACAATCATAAAAAAAAGATGAATTTAGTTTTCCATTATCCTGCCAGTGACTGGAATCTGACTTTTGCCCTAAGACTTGATCTCACAAAGACATATCCCCTTCCTACTTCCAGGACTTCCGTGGCTTTTATTAGACTGCCTCATCAACACAGAGAGAAGACAGCAATTTGATACATGTAATTCAAAAGAATTTCTTCAAGACTTTTTTGAAGTAATATCAGAAAGTTTCCTTGATTTCTGCCTTAAAAGAAAATTGGATCTTAAAGTTAACTCTACAGAAACACATCCTTTGGAGTATCACAAATAAAACAGGTTTTCTGCCTGGGGACAGTTGTCTATTGCTCTAGCAGATTGCACTTACTATACTATGGAAAATGAAACACTGCTATATTTATCTGTCTGAAAAAATTGCCTCAAGAAGGATGTCTACTATCTCCACTATTATTTCATGTTGAATTGGGAGTGTTGGACATTGTATTCAGATTAGACAAAAGAAATAGGGGCACAAGAATGGGGAAAAATAAAGGAATAAAACTATGTCTATTTGCTACTGATGAGATAATATTCTTGGGAAATCTGTGATAATCTATAAAAAATGAACATATACATAAATTTGGTGAGGATACAATTTTATCATATGAAAATCAATAATCTCATATATACAAACAATAACCAGTTAGAAGACGTAATTGAAGAAAAACCCCATTTACAACAACAAAAATATGAAATAGGAATAAACTTAAAAAGAAATGTGAAAAATCTATAAGGGAAACTTTAAATACACCTGAAATGAGATAAAAGCAGATTTTAATTAAAAGAAATTCTTTTGTTTGTGTGTGTGTGTGTGTGTGTGTGTGTGTGTGTGTTTCAGATGATGTCTCACTCTGTCACCCAGGATGGAAGGCAGTGGCAAGATCATGGCTCACTGCAGCCTCAACCTTCTGGGCTCAAACAGTCCTCTTGCCTGAGCCTCCAGTGTAGTTGGGACCACAGGCACGTGTGACCACAGGCACGTGCAAACCCACCTGGCTAATTTTTAAATTTTTTTTTTTTTTGGAGAGAAGGGGTCTCACTTTGTTGCCCAGGCTGATCTCGAACTCCTGGGCTCAGGCAATCCTCCTACCTTCTCCAAAACTCCTGAGATTACAGGCGCCAGCCAATGTTTCTGGCTGAAATTCTTTATTCTTACATAGAATGACTCAATATAAAAAAGTTAATTCTCCCCAAGTGAATATATAAACTAAATGTGATCTAACAAAAATCCAACAAGTTTTATTTCTAGAGCTATATAAGTTGATTCTAAGGTTCGTATTACAAAATGAACAAAAAAGTAGCTAGGAAAATTTATTCTGAAACAGAATAATAATTAGTTTTACCAATTACCAAAGTTATACAAACTTCTGTACTTAAAATAGAGGGTACGGGTGCATACAGAGACACATTAGTTAAAAAAAAAAGTATTATAACAATTTCAGAAAGAGAAACAAGCACATATAAAATTTAATATATGATAAAGATGGTGTCTCAAATCACTGAGCAAACACAGGCTTTTTTTTTTTTTTTTGAGATGGAGTCTCGCTCTGCCGCCCAGGCTGGAGTGCAGTGGCACAGTCTCCTCTCACTGCAAGCTCTGCCTCCAGATTCACCCCATTCTCCTGCCTCAGCCTCCCGAGTAGCTGGAACTACAGGCGCCTGCCACCACTCCCAGATAATTTTTTGCATTTTTAGTAGAGACGGGGTTTCACCGTGTTAGCCAGGGTGGTCTTGATCTCCTGACCTCGTGATCCGCCCGCCTCGGCCTCTCAAAGTGCTGGGATTACAGGCGTAAGCCACCGTGCCCGGCCCTTTTTTTGGTTTTTATTTTACTTTAAGTTCTGGGATACATGTGCAGAACATGCAGGTTTGTTACATAGGTATACATGGGTCATAGCTGTTTGCTGCACCTATCAACCCATCATCTAGGTTTTAAGCCCCGTATGCATTAGGTGTTTGTCTTAATACTCTCCTTCCCCTTGCCCCCGACCCTCCGACAGGCCCTGGCGTGTGATGTTTCCCTCCCTGTGTCCATGTGTTCTCATTGATCAAAAACACAGGCTTTTTAATAAATTATGTTAGAACAACTGGAAAATCACCCTTACTTCACATCATACACCAGAATAAACTCTAAATGGGGCAGACATCTAATGTCAAATATGAAACTATATGCTATGGTTTGAATATGTCACTTCCAAAACTCAGGTGTTACCAGTGTGATAGTATTAAGTGAGGCCTTTAAGAGAATATTAGGCCCTGAGGGCGTTTCTTTTCACAATGGAATTAAGGCTTTATAAAAGAGGCTTCGCACAGCATTTGGCTTACTTGCCCTTTCATATCTTCCACCATGTGAGGACACAGTGCATCTCGCCTTTGGAGGATGCACCAACACGGTGCATCATGAAAGGAGAGACAGGGCCCCTTATCAGACACCAAGCCTGCTGGGACCTTGATCTTGGACTCTCAGCCTCCAGAACTGTAAGAAATAAATTTGTTCTTTATAAATTACCCAGTTTCAGGTATTTTGTTCTAGCAGCACACACTGACTAAGATACCACACAAGGACAGGAAGAGAACTGAAGTTTTTTAGTAAGCTGTGGATGACTCAAGTTCCAGATATAATAAAAGACTGATATGGTAAAGTACATTAAAAAAAAAAAAAAAACTTCTGAATAACTTAAAACACTATAAACAAAGTCAAATGACAAATGGTAGATGGGGAGAACATACTGGCTATGTTTGTCTGTCTCAAAATTTTCCCTAAGAAGGATGTGCACCATCTCCACTATCATTCCATGTTGCATTTATCATAGATAAACACAGAACTTGTAGCTCTAATATATAAAAATTTCTTAAATAGATTTTTCAAAACGGCCAACAACCTAACACAAAATGAGCAAAGGACACAATCAGTTCACAGAAAAAAGGCCCTCAAATATATAAAAAGTCTTACAACTTCTCTCATAATAAGAGGAATACAAATTGAAAATTCAATAAGATACCATTTCTTGCCTATTAGAATTAAAAAATTCAAAAGCTTCGTAACATATTTTGTATACAGGGCTATGAAAAACAAGTTCCCAAATATTGTGGCTGAGAATGCGAAATGCTACAATCTCTATGGAGGGAAGGTGGCTTTATCTAACGAAATTACACATGCATTTATCCTTGGCACAGCAGCAATTCCCACTTGTGGGAATTAACCTGAAGATACACTTGCTCAAATGTGAGGGAAAAAACTGACAACATATGCACAAGGTTATTCACTGAAACATTATTTGTAACAACAAAGTATTGGCAACAATCCAAATGTTCAACCACAGGGAACTGGTAGAATAAATTATGATGAATTCACACATGGAATACTAGTCACTATAAAAATAAAAAATATTGAGAAAGAGCTCAATTGATATGAAGTGATTTCCAGGATACACAATAATTTGGAAAAAAATCACCTCAGTATATATAGTATACTACCTTTTGTGTAAGAAAGGGAAATGATATATATGAATTAGATAGGTAGAAAGCTATATAAATAACAGACAGGCACATGTGTATGTGTACACGTGTGTGTGTGTGTGTGTGTGTGTGCATTATAAAATAGCAATAAGGGAAGGATAAACCAAAAATGAATATAAGTTTTTACCATAGAAAGAAAGTGGGTGGGAACAGGGTGGAAGTGATAGCATTGGCAGTGAGACTCCTTGGTATGTCCTTTTTAAATTGTTTTTACTTTTGAAAGCTGTAAATGCTTTGCACATTCAGAAACAAAATTAAATTAAAATAATGCAACAAGATAATCCTGTAATTGGATATAAATGCAAACAAATGAGCCTACTTGCATAGAAAATTAATAACAAGCACACAGAAAAATAAGTTTATTTAAGTATAATTTGAACATCGTACCCTGACTGTGTATCATTAATGTTTTTTTCTAAGTGTGAGAAAAACTGCAAAGAAATCTTGAATTTTATTAAGAGTTTTTTTTTTTTTTTTTTTCCCCCTGAGACAGAGTCTTGCTCTGTCATCCAGGCTGCAGTGCTGTGGTGCGATCTCAGCTCACTCCAATCTCTACCTCCCCAGTTTGAGCAATTCTCCTGCCTCAGCCTCCAGAGTAGCTGGGATTACAGATGCCCGCTACCACGTCCAGCTAACTTTTGTATTTTTAGTAGAAACGGGGTTTCACCATGTTAGCCAGGCTGGTCTCGAACTCCTGACCTCATGATCTGCCCACCTTGGCCTCCCAAAGTGCTGGGATTACAGGAATGAGCCACCACACCCGACCAGGTTTTGTTGTTGATAAGGCTATTGATGTAGTCATACTGGACCTATTTTGTATGTACAGTAGAAAAGAGAAATTAGGAAATATATTTGCGTTGTTAGGAACCAATGTTTTCACTGCAAGAGATAAGAATTCCTAATTTGAAATGGAAGACGCTATTGGATTTGAATTGTAGCTATCAGTGTGAACTTCAGACATATATGTATTTCCAAATATGTTCCCCACTAAAAAAGAAAAAAAAAAAAATCAGAGCTTTTTCAGAAATGGCTGGTTCCAGGAAGGGATCAGGAAAGTACAAGGTAAGGCTTGGACATCTTTTTCCAGAAGCATGGGGACATATCAAAAAGACTCAAGAGCTGTCTGAATGGAATCCCATTTGCCATGTTTGGGATAATTTGGCATCAAAAAGAATAATATAGGTAATGGTTTACAACCTGGTAAATAAAAGAACCGACAAGTCCAAAAATGATACTCACTGCAAAAGCAGATGGATATGAAAAGTACTTCTTCACAAAAGAATGCCAGTTAGTGAATATAGAAATAATAGAATTAGAAATTCCCCTGTTCCAAACACCATAATCATTTATTCAAACAAAAATTCTCAACGGACAGTAAAACCATTGAGTGAGAAATTGTTGGGGCAGAAGATATTCACATGGTCCCCTCAAAGTATTATCCCACAGATGACATTAACTTCAAAGTGTAAAAGATTCCTTTACAATGTTGAGATCTTGGAGACACCACCATAAATGAGTGATCAGTGTTAGCATTATCAATAATGGGACAAACGGACATCCTATACCTCTGAATGAGAAGCAGTGGGAAGTATACTTACGTAGTATTGCCAAAAATGGTGAACTTGAATGTAATCGTGATGAAACAATCCAACTGAAATTTGGGGCACTAAATACGACAACTGGCTTGAATTGGTTAAAAAGGAAAGTCAATGTCAAGAAAGGCAAACAAATACCTAGAGCGATATCTTTTAAGAGATGAAGGAAACGTGAACATTACTGCAAGGAGTGACTCTTTATTACATGCTGGAAAAATAAAACAGGAATAAGAGACTTTAGAATAACTGAAGACATTTGAATATAGATTTTAATTTGACGGCATTAGGGCATCAATGTGAACTTCCTTGTGTGTAATAATCTCATGGTATTGTGGTTAGAGAGAGATTGTGGTTAGGAAGAAAAATGCATTTGTTTTTAGGTGACACACACTAAAGTACCCAGTGCAGAAGTATTATGATGTCTGCAACTTATTTTCAAATAGTTCTGTAGGAAAAAACAAAACAAAACATAGAAAGTAAAAGGGAAATGACAAACAGGCAAAATGCTAACAACTGGTGAATCTAGGTGGAGAGTATATAGATATTAACTGTATTATGCTTTAAACATTTTTTTGTTCGTTCGACTTCTTAAAAATAAAAAGTTGAGGTAAAACAAACCATACTGCAAAAAATATTTTTTGTTCTTGAGGCAGTTTCTACTCTATTGAGCATCTTAAGACAATTGCACATCATTTACATTCAAGTACTTTATAGCAATTTTCCCTTACAGATTGCAATCAGATTGATCAAACAACAGGAGTAGAAATGTTTATAAACCCAGTAATACCCTCTTCACGTTTAACATGTGATTCTAACTAAGGAGGGAAAACGGTGTGGTAGAATTTCCCTAAAATCACAGAGGCTTAGTGTCATGCTTCCTAAATACAAGGATTAACATTGTCAAGAAGACTGTGGAAAAGATAATTTTAAAAAAGAGATGACTCTTAGTTTGGAAAAATACTTTGAATGGATCAAACTCTTTTCAGTGTGCCTTAAAACAAAATACCTTTATTTCAAGACTCTTTTCTTGTAGGGCAGCCATTGATTTAAGTATCCTTGTCTCGTTGACTCACATTATTTCTTATCCATTAGGTGAATTAAAGATGACCAGGTCAGTAGTTTGCACTTCAGAAAATCATGAGCTGCTCCATGGCAGTTTATGGTCTCTGGATAGCTTGTGTGTCTTGTCTCCCCTCCCCTCCCCTTTCCTTCTTTCTTTTTGATGGAGTCGCCCTGGCTGGAGCGCAGTGGTGCGAACTCGGCTCACTGAAACCTTCGCTTCCCGGGTTCAAGTGATTCTCCTGCCTCAGCGACCGAGGAGCTGGGACTGCAGGCGTGCGCCACCACGCCCGGCTAATTTTTGTATTTTTGGTAGAGACAGGGTTTCACCGTGTTGGCCAGGCTGTTCTCAAACTCCTGACCTCAAGTGATCTGCCTGCCTGAGCCTCCCAAAGTGTTGAGATTACAGTTGTGAGCCACCGCGCCCAGTCACCTAGCCTTATTTCTTTAGACGTTTTCCTTAAATGTGCTCATTACTTCTCCAAATGGCAAACATGTGACTTGGAGTATCAAAACCTATCTAAGTCTATGTAATTTGTGACCAGAGACACATTTCTATGTGGGGAAGAGAAACGAGCCATCCTTTTGTCATTAGTGACCTCCAGCCTGGCCAGTAAAACTACCAGAACACAGACCCACCCTTCAGAACTTTTTCCTATGCTTATCTTCTGAGAATCAATTTTGATTACCTTCCTTGTGAGAAATGAGACAAAACGCAAAGCATCATTATCTTAGAGCAATTATTTTTACTCTGTTAAACTCAGAGCTTCCATTTTTGTGAATAACATACAGTCTCAAAGCATGGTAGGTGATGAGAAGAAAGTCTTCAGTTCTCCCATTTAATTTTGTTCAGCATGTTGCCGAACTCCAAATTAGAATGTCTGTCCAGGCTAGCAGAGCTGTATGGTCACCAAGGGGACTCAGGTTTTTGGGAGTCTGATGTTTATTTATTTATTTGTTTGTTTTCATAACCAGTTTCAAGAAAAATAATTCAAAAGTTATAAAAAGAAAGTCAGATACAAATATGTTTATTTAGAATGAGAAAGAAATAACATCTAACTTTTAAAAGCTAACAAATACCACAAATAGAAGAATCCTGAAAAATTATATATACTTATATATAATGTTTATATGTGTATATATACATATATGTATGTATATATACATATGTACTATATATACACATATATAATATGTAATACACATGTGTGTATATATAATTACTCAACTCCCTAATACATCTTTTCATTTGTAAATGAAATTCTCATGCTGTAATCTATCAATCAACTTTTCATGATATTTTTTGTAATATTTTTTCTAAAAACAGTAGCGAGGTAATTTAGTCTTTCCTCAAGCATGTCTGATTGAAATTTATAGAATGCAATTACTTAGAAATTTTCTGCCTTTATAACTTGTTTTGGGTAATGTCCCAATATTTTAGGAATTGTTGCCAAATTTGGAAAAATCTCTAACAAGTTTCTTTCATATACAAATTATAAGATTTTAGGCCATTATTGAATACATTTTTTGGTGAGAGAGAACTTTTGTTTTGATTGAGCATCAATAAAAGCCTAACTCTCACAATTTTAGACATCTGATTATTGGAAGATTAAATTATGCTTCCAGATATTTCAAGCCTCATTCCTCATTTCTCTTTCACTGCTCACATGTTCTGAAAATAGGAATTGTAGACACCTTTGTGTAATATGTGAGATGAACAGTCATAGGAGATGGTGGGAGTTTTTCTGGAAGCAAACTATGCAGTCTAACTATACATATAGTTATAGCAATCTAACTATACATGGAGTTGGCTGTGAACCATGTATGTATGTTACACTGGACCCAGCACTTCTCCATGGCTGCTCTGGGACCTTCTGCCAAGAGGAGGAATATGATGCAGGAGAAGTCGTGGTAGAAGATGACAATATTCTTACCCAATTGCAGTAAGAATATCTTACTCTACCAAATTTTACAAAAGCATATGAACATGTGAACACTTTACTAGGAATTAATTTTCTTCATTCATTTCAGAGTAAACCCATTTCTGGCCATGATTGCAACAGGAGAGTTGTCCTCGTCCAAGTCTTTATTATTTGCAGAGGAGCCAAAAAATACAGGGCCCGTGCTTTGTGGCCCTCTCCGTTCATCCACACCATGAACATCTGTGTAGGAGTAAGAGGAAGCTATATATTTTACTCCTCTGTTGGTGCATGTTCCTTTGAGTTTGCCCACATGGATATGTAGGAATGAATGAAATTAGCAAGCTTTTTTTGGGGTGCAGTGATAGTCAGTATAGAGCCCAATGGAACACTGTGAAATTTTTAATTATATGATCACTGGGATGCCTCACAACTGTACAGAAAAATATTTCAAATAACATTTTCAAATGTAATAAGTTTAAAATTCAACCAAATACTGAATGTTAGGTGAAAGGGATGAATTATGACCTGAAAGGAAAGTGGGAAGGATATATACATATCCATAAAGGCAAAAAGATATTAGCGTAACATTACAAAATCCAACCGGAATATTTGAAAAAAAAATTAAGGGTAAATACCACTCTGCATTTTCCCTTCTCCTGGGGAAGAAGTTATTTATGTAGAGTAGAAAATATGATGGGATATTTCCTTTTCAAAGGTGGTGGCAGGTGGCTGCCTGTTGGAGTGTGAAAAACAAGTAGAATCATTTGGATGCAATTCTGAAAATATTAATCAAATGACAAAAATACAAGCAGGGAATAATTTTCCCTACCTCTTGGGATTTTTTTGTGGAGAAACTTAGGAAGCTATTGGAATAATGGAAGGTGATAAACTATGTCTCTAAGAAATAATAACTACCAACATACAACGAGATGAATTATTTGATAATATAGACTGTGAAAAGTTGCGTATCTTTCAAAACATATTCAATATACATGTCTTCTTTAGCAGTTAGTTACTGCGTATTTAAAATCTACATATGTCTTCAGAAGCTCACTGTATGCCATATTCCAATATATATTTATATTATTGCCCAAAGAAACTGACAAGGACTAATTTTTTAGTTGACATTAGTTGAGTCTAACAACCCTTTTTGATTTTGTGTGCAGAGGGGTGTGTGTGTGTGTGTGTCTGTACATGTGTGTAAATGTGTATGTGTCTGAGCTTTCATACCAATAGATTGAGAATCGAAAAGCTTACATTTTATTTCTACCTCTGTCACCAACTAGTTCTTTAATTTTAGAAAAATTCCTTAAATTAAGCCTTAGTTTTGTCATCTATATAGTGAAGACTGGGGCATACAATATCTAAGATTTCTTTACACTCGAACGTTCTATGAGTCTATGTATGTCTGATCGAATACTAGTATTCCTTTATTCAGGAAATTGATGAAACAAAAACTAGGCTATTGAAAATGAAAATATGATTAAGATTACTGATTCCATAACTAAAGTAACAAGGTAATGAGTATTAATGGCCCTAAGATTACTTGAGGCTTCCATCTAATGCTGTCATCTCTCCATCAGCCATAATTTTCTGCCTTTTTTCTCTCCTCAGTCTCAGCAGATGATCTTACCTCCTACTACATCTAGAAAATAGAAGCCATCAGACTCCATCTTCTCGCCACTGAGGCTACAAAAGATATCTGCACATGCAACCCTTTCCCTTTTTTTTTCTTCCCTTTTGTTATGATGTATAAAGTGTCCCTTATCCAATAAAGAGCTAATCATTCTGCTTGGGGTTGTAGCCCCTTCCCTCTTATTTCAAGGACTTCAGTGCTCCCTCCTCCTAGAAATAGCCTCCTCCCTCAGCTTCCCTGAAGCCACACCCTGCTGAATTTTTACCTACCAAATTATCCCTGCTCTCTCTTCTTAATTTGTTTCCAGGATACCCTCTCTGTCTCAGCTCTATCATTGTTGGAGGCCATCTGTGCTTGGCCCAAGGTCCTCTTCTGCCTTTTCTCAGTCCTCACTTCTAGGTGCTCTCATACATTCTCACAGCTTTATATCCTTTTTATTTGCTGACAAATGCCAAATATATATGTTCAGCGTGACTGCGTATGGAAATAACTGCATATATGCGAATGACTACATGACTATTACTTGTATGTTTCTCAAATATTCAAATTTAGGCTATTTAAAGCCAAATTCTCAATCCCGTCTTTAACTACTTTCAACTTGGAAATAAAACACTCAATTCTCTCTCTGTCTATGGCCTCTGTGCTCATGATAGCTCAGGTGAGCAACTACGATCTTGATTCCTCTTGTGCCTACCACCAACATTCAAGCCTGGAGTACTGTTGTTTCTCCCTCCAAATTATATCGTGAACCTGGCCGCTTATCTTCATTTCAAATGCAAGCTTCCTAGTCCACACCACTGTATTTTCTCACATGGGCTTTTGTAATAGTTTCATGGCCTCCTCACTGCTTCCACTTTTGTTTATTTATATCCCCTGCCCTCCCAGCATTGAGAGTATACAATAATGATGCTATTATTAGAAAAGTGATATAAAGACAATAATTATTCAGGGAATACAGAAAAGTAAGAATAACAATGTCAAAGTTCTCCTGAAACCCCACCACTTGGAAATGTGAGCTAAATATTGTTGTAAAAATCTGTTTATACGTTTCTTAGATAGGTGGATAGATGGCAGACATTGTTTTATAAAAAGAGATACTATTTAATATTATTATATTTTACTAATAGCCACTCCTTTAAAATGTGTGCATATATATATGTGTGTGTGTGTATACATGCATGTATAGTTATGACATTTGCAATTTTGTCAAAATAAGGAAAATTTTATAAAGAACAAACAGCATTAAAGGGCTTGCTATAAAAAGCAACAATCCCTCCCCGCTTTCTCTTCCTTATCTTTGCAAGATTTGTTTTCACTTTTGTATTGGCAAGCCTGAAAAAAATTACCTTTTATCATATAACCACAGTTAGATTGTCTATGTTTTGACTTTGTTAGACATTAGAAGTTGACAAATCAGCAGGCATTGCTTACATTATCACAACTATGTGAATGTGGTTCATTGCTGAGTCAAGCAGTGATGACATAACATATAGTTTTTGTGTACAGTGCTCCTTTCCCTCAAATTTCTACTTGCCTTTTTTTTCTTTAGCCCATCTTTAGGTTTATTGTAACTGTTTTAAGGATACTATCAAGTCTATGAAATACCACTCTGCCCCGGCATGCACCTTTTTTTAAATGTACACTTATTTTCAGACCCTACTTTACGACTGATTCTGCTGCACAGCAGTCAGCTTGGATCTTCCCTTTCTTCTTGTCCCAGGTTAGACTTGCTGTTTCCTACATCCCATGCCTTTTCCATTTTTAATTACTTTTTTCAGTGTTTCTTTCTGACCCATAAGTAACCTCATAATAAAGGATGCAGGGGAGATACATTCTCCGAGTCTTTAGATATTGGAAAATACTTTTATTCTATCATCATACTTGATGAATGATTTGGCTGGGTAAAGATATTTAAGTTCAAAGTCAATTTTCACCAGACTTTTGAAGTTGATGCTCCTTGCATGCCTTCAGTGTTGCTGTCTTTTCTCTCTGAAACTTTTAGAATATTCTCTTTAACCTTGCTATTTGCAAATCTCTCAATATTATGTTTAGGAATTTTTTAAAAATTTCACTTACTGTGCTGGACAGTTCCTGGAGCCTCAAGAAAGCTAATGCGTGCTATCATCTTTGCACAGCCATGTGCCACGCAACAGTCAGTCAACAGTGGAGAGTATATATGACAGTGGTGCTTTAAGATTAGAATGAAGCTGAAAATTCCTATGGCCTAGTGACATCATGGCCATCATAATGTAGTGCAACACATTATTCACGTTTGTGATGATGCAGGTATAAACAGATCCCAACACCGAAAGATTTTCATTAATGGAGAAGTTGCTCATGACGCATTATCTACTTACAGGCAAATCTATGATGAAAAAGGAAACAAACCAAACAAACAACTATGGACATATTTCTGAAAAGAGTGACACCTGCTCAAGAAGAACCTCAGGTAAGTTTTCAGGAGATGTTCCAGAAGAAGACACTGTTATCACAGGAAATAACATCTCCATGTGTTTTTGTTTTGGTTTGAGACAAGGTTTTGCTCTGTCACCCAGGTGTGCAGAGGCAGGATGAGGTCTCACTGTAGCCTTGACTTCCCAGGCTCAAGCGATCCTCCCACTTCAGCCCCTTAAGTAGCTGGGACTACAGGTGGATGCCACCATGCCCAGCTAATTTTTGATGTTTTTTATAATTTTTAGCAGAGATGAGGTCTCACTATGTTGCCTGGGCTGGTCTCCAGCCCCTGATATCAAGTGATCCTTCCCCCTCAGCTTCCCAAAGTGCTGAGATTACAGCCATGCGTATATACCACTGCACCTGGTATAGCTCCATGCATTTTGTTGCCCCTGAAGACCTTCCAGTGGGACAAAATGTGAAGATAGAAGTCAGTGAAACTGATGATCTTGACCCTGTGTAGGCCTAGGCCTAATGGGTATGTGCATGCCTTCGTTTTTAACAAAAACACTTAAAAAAATTAAAAAGCTTATAGCATGAAGATATAAAGAAAGAAAATATTTTTGTACTACTATACTATATTATACTAACTATACTATTTGTTCTACTTTGTGCTAGTATTTTTGTACAATGCATTTGTGTTTTAAGCTGGATGCTATTTCAAAAGACTCAACAGGCCGGGCACGGTGGCTCACGTCTGTAACCCCAACACTTTGGGAGGCCGAGGTGGGCAGATCACGAGGTCAGGAGATCGAGACCATCTGGATAACAAGATGAAACTCCGTCTCTACAAAAAAAAAAAAAATTAGCCGGGCGTGGTGGCAGGAGCCTGTAGTCCCAGCTACTCAGGGGGCTGAGGCAGGAGAATAGCGTGAACCCGGGAGGTGGAGCTTGCAGTGAGCTGAGATGGTGCCACTGCACTCCAGCTTGGGCAATAGAGCAAGACTCCTCTCAAAAAAAAAAAAAAAAAAAGGACTCAACAATTTAAAAGTTTATAAATTAAAAATTGTATTAGCTTGTAAAGTAAAAAAGTTATGGTAAACTAAGGTTAATTTATTACTGAAGAAAACAATTAAAATAAATTTACTGGAGCCTAATTCTACAGTGTTTATAAAGTCTATGACAGTGTGCAGTAATATCCTAGGACTTCTCATTGACTCACCACTCACTCATTGGCTCACCTGGAGCAACTTTCAGTCCTGCAAGCTCCATTCATACTAAGTGTCCTATACAGGAGTACCATTACAAAAAAACAAAAAAACTTTTATACCGTATTTTTACTGTCCCTTTTCTATGTTTAGATAGGTTTAGATATGCAAATATTTGCCATTATGTTACAATTGCCTATAGTATTTGGTACATTAACATGCTGTACAGGTTTGTAGCTTAGAAGTTAGGCTGTATGATATTGCCTAGGTGTGTATTAGGTTATACCATCAGGTTTGTATGTAAGTACACTGTTTTATTCCCACAGTAATGAGATCAATCTAAGGATGCATTTCTCAGAATGTATCCCTGTCAATAAGCAATGCATGACTATATTCTCTCACATTTAAGAATATCTATTTGTGGTATTTATACTTGAGTGGAATCTTAGTGGAATACAATACTTTTGGATCACATTTCTTTTCCTTAGAATTTGATAGACATTGCTTTATCATCCTGTAACCTAGAATGTTACTCCAGAGAGGACTGAATCCAGTCTGCTTTACTCCCAAATATAAGAGACATACTATTTGTCTCTGGCTGGCTAAAGAATTTTTTCTTATTCTTCAATTCAGTAACAACAGAATATGACTTAGGAAAAATAGTGTTGAATATGTTTGTCTTGGAATATGATATGTACTTTTGAGTTGCAGAGTGTCTTATTCTTGCATTTCAGAATTATTTTTCTAAATTTTCTATTGGAATACTTTTTCTGACTCATTTACTGGTTTTTCAATTCAGAGATACCTATTATCTTTATATAATGGTATATTTGTCTCTACTCCTTAGCTATTATCTTCTCTCTATTTCTACTAATCTGTTAATCTTTTTCTGTTGATTTTACTTTGCTTATCTCAAGCCTTTTCTTTGTACAGCAATTTATTTTTAAGGAATTTATTTTTCAGCCATGTCCATTTAATTTCTTTCTGCATGTAATTTGTTTATAAGTTCTGTAATGGTGTTATTTTAGTTTCGATTTGTTTCCTTATATTTTCAATTTCCATTTTTACATCATTCTGTATTGTTATCATCTTACATTTGAGCTTGTATTTTATTCATTTCATGTACTTAATAAGATTTTCTATGGCATGAATATTTCTCTGTGTTCTTTAGGCCTTTGTTGCTACAGAGTTTCTTTCATTCTTAGTTTTTGTTCTGCTTACCTAGTTCTCATGTCATTCTTTTTTCATCTTGTTGATATTTTCAGTGAGCTCTGCATCTAAATTGTTTTTTGTTCTGATATAGATTGAGTGAATTCCCCTTAGGTCCCTTCCCATATTAACTGAATGTGAGGGTATTTCTCTACAAGATGTAGCCTGAGAGCTTGTAATTGATTTCTACTCACTTCTAAGTAGCCTGAGGATTTAGGTGTGTATGTTTTGAAAGATAGGCAGGAGTAGGGAGAGAGCTAAGCTGGGGTTAGGTACAACCAAGTATTTCAAATACTGTATATTCTTCTAGCTTTTTCTATTTGACCTGCTTTTTCTTTTTTATTTTTGACCTTTTTTTTTTCTTACTGAAGTGTTTAACATATCCTACTATAGTTCCAGATTTGTCAGTTTTTGTAATTCTGTCAGTTTTCTCTGTCTAGTGCAATGTTATGTTTAAGTGCATACAAGTTAAAGACTATTTTTTTGGCTTGGGGATTGTTTTCTATTATTTTATAATGCATCTGATATGGTTTGACTGTGTCCTCATCCAAATCTCACCTTGAATTGTAGTTCTCATAATCCCCACATGTCGTGAGAGGGACCTGGTGGGAGGTAATTGAATCATGGGGCAGTTTCCCCCATGCTGCTGTTCTCATGATAGTGAGTGAGTTCTCAAGAGAGCTGATGGTTTTATAAGGGGCTTTTCCTTGTTTGCTGGGCACTTCCTTCTGCTGCCGCCATGTGAAGAAGGATGTTTTTGCTTCCCCTTCCACCATAATTGTAAGTTTCCTGAGACTCCCCCAGCCACGCAAAACTATGAGTCACTTAGATTTCTTTTCTTTATAAATTACCCAATCTTGGGTATGTCTTTATTAGTAGCACAAGAATGGACTAACACATCATCTTACTATAAAAATCTCTTAGTTTTTCAAAACTTTATGTTCAAAATTTTCTTTTGGTTTGGTGTTAGGTGTGCCTTTTATAACCAGGATGCAGCAGAATTTATGTTATTATTATCCTATCTCTGCCTTTTAATAGGTGAATTTTATCCACATTGATGCTGATATGTTACACTTTTGGGCTTATTTGTACCATTTCCTTTTGTGCTATCTACTTACCTTCCATTTTCTTTGCTTTTTTTGCTGTGCTCTGTTGGATTGACAAAGGATTCTGCATTTTTTTTCTTCCCTTTTTTCAACTCCTCTACTTTCTCCTTCTCTTCCTCCAAATCATTCTGTTCTTCCTCCTTTTGATTCCTCTGGTGGTTTGAAAATTATCAAGACTTCCATTTCTATATTGGTAACCCCAAGATTATGCCTTATTTTTCTATTTCATGTATAGCAAATATATACAGATGAGCATACTTATATGCAAAAATGTTGATTTTAATAAATTTTCACAAAGTAAATACATCTGTGTGACTATAACCCATATTAAGACGGAGAACATTGCTAATACTGTGAATCGCCCTCAGTCTCTCCCTTCTCTTCTCAAGGTTAACCACATCTGTCTTCTTTACCATAGATTAGCTTTGCCTGTTTTGAACTTTTTATAAATGGGATAATATGATATGAACTTTGCATCTGGCCACTATTGCTCATTCTTATGTTATTAGACTTGTCTATGTTATTGATTATATTGATGATTAATTTACTTTTATTATTATGAGGTATCTCATTGAATGAATACACCACAATTTATTTATTCATTCTATTCTTGCTGGACATTTGGATTGTTTCTAGTGTTTGGGGATTACAAATAATGCCGTTTTAAACATTCTGTAATTTCATTTCATTCTTTGTACCTGCCTTTCACTGACATTTCATTTACAACTCTGTTGGGTATATACCTAGGAGTGAAATACTGGCATTACTGGGTTGTAGGCTATGCATATGTTTAGCTTTAGTAGTTATTGCCAAATAGTTTTCTGAAGCGGTTGTACCAATTTATATTCTCATGTGTAGTGCATAAAAGCTCCAATTGCTGCATATCCTTAATATATGGCTCTACCTCTTTCTCTAGATTTTACCTATTCTGATGAGTGTGTAGTTGCATGCACACAACTTTTAATTTATTGATTACTAATGATTTTGAGCACTTTATATGCCTATCACCCATTTATGTATTCTCTTTCATGTATTACCTGTTCAATATCCAAGTTTATTCCAATTTTTTAATGGATTGTCTGTCTTTTATATTGCTTCACAGAAATATTTAATATGTTTTGGATAATAATCTTTTGTCAGTAAAAATATTGAAAGTATCTTCTCCAGTTGCTAGTCTTCTCTTCCACTATTTGTGTTAGTCCGTTCTCATGCTGCTATGAAGAAATACATGAGACTGGGCAATTTATAAAGAAAAGAGGTTTAATTGACTCACAGTTCTGCATGGCTGGGGAGGATTCAGGAAACTTACAATCGTGGCAGAAGGCACCTCTTCACAGGGTGGCAGGAGAGAGAATGAGTGCGAGCAGGGGAAATGCCAGACACTTATAAAAACATCAGATCTCATGAGAACTCTCACTATCACAAGAATAGCATGGAGGAAACCACCCCCATGATCCAATGACTTCCCACCGTGTCCCTCCCATGATACATGGGGATTATGGGAACTACAATTCAAGATGAGATTTGGGTGGGGACATAGCCAAACCATATGACTATTTTACTGGAGCTTTTGATGAACAGATGTTCTTAATTTTAATTATGTCCCATTAATCAATATTTTTCTTTAAAAAAATTTGCCCCTCTTAAGGTCATGAAGATATTCTCTCTTATCTTCTTGATGTTTAATTGTTACTTTTCAGGTAGGCATATACTCCCAACCCTGAATTGATTTTTGTGTGTCATGTGAGGTAGGATATCAAAATGTGTTTTTTCCCCATATACATAACCAATTGACCCAAAATAATTATTAAAAATGCCATTCTTTTTTCATTTGCATTATGCTTCATCATGAAACAAATGGTCACAAATGTTTCTGTTCTTTTCCATATTTCTATTTGTCTATTTTTATGCTAATGCAAAACTGTCTTAAATATCATCACTTTGCAATACATCTTGATAACCCTTAGAGGGATTTTGTCCTTCTTCAAAATTGTCTTCTCTGGTCTTGGTCTTTTACATTTCCATATATAGATATATTCAATTTGTTAATTTCCAATAAAAATATTTTTAAGCTTTTAACATACAAAGCTGTGAATCATAAATTAATTATAACTATAATTTAGAAAATATCTGAAATTATATAGTATTTTTATCCTACTCAGAAACCCAAGAACCTAAATAAGAATAAATTATAGATTGAGAATCTATTTTCCAGCACCTTGTTTGCGTTGCTAAGTTATTTGAATATAATAGTCTAAATTTCCAGTTCCCTCTCATTACATTGAATTTATTTCTCTATTGTTTCATGGCATCTATTGTTGCTAATGAGAAACCCACTTGATTTATTGTTTAATTACTGTTCTTGTTGGTAACCTGTTTTTCTCCTTGTAGCTGATAAAAACATCTCCTAATTCTTGATGTATTCCAGTTTTACTTTGGTAAGTCTGGGTATGAATATATTTTTGTAAATCTTTCTTGGTTTTTATAGTTCATTTTCAATTTGAGGACATATTTTTATTCAATTTTGGAAAACTCACAGCTCTTTTCTCTCCAAATATTACTTTCTTGTGATTCTCTCTACTTTTTCCTTCCTTAAAGAAAAACAGGCAGTCCTACTTGTCTTCAGACTATCCTATATAGTTTTAGGTGACCATATAACTTATTGCCTAATAAATTATATTTATATAATTATATTTATATAACCAGAGCCCCACCTAGCCTCTGTTTTCAAACCTGGCTCCGGTCTGCTAATTTCCATGGAGCACCTTCACTTCTCCTTCCCTGATTCTCAGGGAAGATGCATTTGGAAGTTAAAAGAAGTGCTACTAATAATTATATCAGGACAACAGATGTAAATTAGAACTCTCCCAGGCATATTACAGTGTATGATCTCTCTGCTTAGCATTCTTTCATATTTTATTCTCTACGCTGTCTTCTGGGTAAATCCCTCAGTAATATTTTTCAATTTATTATTTTTCTTTTGTTGCCTCTGTTCCAAAGTTTACCCTATCTTTGAATTTTTTATTGCAGTGAATAGATTTTTAACTTCCAACATGTCTAATCATTCTGCTTTTTAATTTACTTGGCTTGTTTCATATCTGTCTGCTTTTCACATGTTTTGTTTTTTTAAAAAAATTGCATAGTTTTTTCCATTTTTCCCCTTAAGCATTCAAAGCGTATTTATTCTTAAGTTTTGGCTACATCAGTTCAATAATATTTCACCTTCAATGAAATTATGTTCCAATTGTTGATTTTGGGCAGGATTACTTTCACAGCATTAGAATTCTCCAGCTTTGAAATTCTGTTTTGCAGCATCATGTTGAATGAAATTGCCCCCTTTCTTTCTCTTTCTTCACATTTCTCTGTCTGGCGGTTTTGCATTTCCTTCTCCCAAATTCCTGAACCCTACCTCCAAACCTAGTGCTGTATGACATTGCAGAACACCTGCCCTTGGTCTCAGTAGGCATATGACATCAGGTCCCAGGCCAGGTGCGTTTAGCACCCTTCCTCAAGTGCAATGTGTGTTAGTTCTCTTGTTTTTGAAGTTCTCTGCAAAGTCATAGCCCCAGGGAATAGTTGGCTGCAGATTTTTAACCTCCTTTTACCAGAAGGAGCCTCATCTAGCCTCTGTTTTCAAATCTGGCTCCAGTATGCTAATTTCCATGGAACACCTTCAATTCTCCTTCCCTGGTTCTCAGCTGTCACTGCCTACTTCAGGACAAGAGCCCAGCATGGCTGTGGCCTCAGCTATGCTCAGTTCTGCATTTCTTTTCTATTTCTGGTGCACAGGAATGCTTAATAGGATTTGAACTCAGACATGTGTTTCGGGTGTTTTCTTTTATATTTTTACATGTTTTTTGCTGTGTTGTGTTGTGTTAATGCATTAAAGCATGAACTAACTGCTCTAATTTGACCAGAGTGCATAAAATGAAGAGCTGAATTGTATTTATCATAAACTAAAACAGGTGATTGTAAAATATCCCAATTTACTAAATTTGGAAGCCTTTTAGAGACAGATTTTCCTTGTACATGTCTCTAAATTACTTTCATAAATGTGCAATAGTGGTAGCACTAATGGAAAAAACAGAACCTTTTGTTCACAGGATCACTTAAAATTTGTTTGTGTGCTACTTGGGAGACTGAGGAAGGAAAATTGCTTGAACCCAGGAGGCAGAGGTTGCGGTGAACTGAGATCGTGTCACTGCTCTCCAGCCTGGGTGACAGAGTGAGACTCCATCTCAAAAGAAAAAAAAAAAAGAATAAAAAAAAATAAAACAATAAAAATAAAATAAAAATGTTTGTGTGAATCTGTAATTATTTCTATTTTCTCAATTACATTATTTGGAAATCTATGAGCTGAAACACTTTTTGGTGCAATAGGACATTATGACTTGGTTATTTTGAAATTAGACATATTTTACCCAGCTAAAAGAGACAAACTATTAAATTTTCCAACTAAAAATAATTACGTAATCTGAAAGGAAAATAATTGAAGAGATAAGAGAGAAAGGAAGAAAATGAAAGGAAGGAAGGAAAGAAAGACAGGAAGGAAGGAAGGAAAAGAAAGAAAAAAAAGAAAGAAGCAAAAAAGAAGGAAAGACAGGTATATTCATTCCAATGCTTTGAACAGTGCATGGCCCTTAGGAAATATTTGTGGAGAAAAATGAATGGATAAATACCTGAGCCTCACTCCATTTCTGGTTAGCACCCTTGTTGTAGAGGGAATGGGGTAGGGAGCATACTATGGATGTATCCGGGGTGAGGAAAGCATCAGGACTCACAGGGTAATGGATCAGGCAAGTGTGAAAGTGAAGCATAGAGTTAGCATAATTGTGAGGGTGTTTGTTATTTTATAACCTGATTGTAAAAACAGTGAGTTTTAAATTTTGACATTTTATGTGGTTGTAAGTTTTCTGAGCTCAGCCATGAATAAATGTCAGCCTTCCCATTTGGAACCTATTACTGAGCTATACTGATCACTCAGAGATGGGAAGAGACAGGCCAGTAGTGTGAGGTTATACATGAACATCCTGCACACTGTGAAGCCGACATATATGGAGTAAAGAAATGCACAAGTCACTCTCCTTATGCAGTCCTGGATTGTGGAGCCTAAAGAGAAGGTTTATTCAAGCCTATATTGGAATAGGTGGTTCAGTGTTCCCAGAACACATAGCTTTAGCAATCCGTATTCCATCCACATTTCTAGAGAAATGGAATTTTTAGGGAAGGGAAATAAGGTTGAGCATTAAAGAATCAGTCAAACAGAATGACTCTGGTTGCAAACAATACTGTGCAAAGAAGCTAGGCCAAGAGCAAACCCATGAGCATTAAAGAATTTGTTTGAGAAAGACAGGGAGGGGAATTCCATCACAGCTCCTAATATCTGTTGGCTTTATTGCCTTCATATTAGCATTAAAATGGGTCATATTTGCTTCTTTAATTTCTAGCCACTGAAAAAATTTTGCCAGGGAAATAGAGTATTCTTCTTTGTGATTTATGTTTCTCAATAGGAAGAAAGCAAATTTACATTTGTTTAACCCCTCCTGCATGAGATTTTCCCGACATTGTCTCATTTGATCCTCATATTAATATTTTGAGATACATTTTATCTCTTTTTAAATATAAAGAAACTATAGAGCTGAGGTAAACAATTTGGCCAGGCTGTCAGCTTTGAGTGAGAGAGCTGAGACTGAAATTCAGGGAGGCTGTATAGCATAATGGGTAAGAGGGTAGACTGTTGACCCCAGGTCCCAGTTTATTCAGTTGATTCTGTGTGACTTTTGTCAAGTTGCTTAACCTATTTCAGTTAAGCAGTGCCTTAGTTAACTCAGTTTTAAATTGGGAATAATAATCATGCCTTCTCTAAAGATTATTGTAAGTAAAACATTTACCAAGTTGTTTGACACATGGGCATTTTCATTCGTTATTAATGGGAATATAAAATTGTGCCCCCTCTTTAGAATGGAATTTGGTAATTGTTACAAAACCTAAAATATGCATCTCCTTTGACTTAGCAATTCAAATTTAGAAATTTTTCCTCAGGGGCATTAAGATGGCGGATATGAGGCAAGACTAGCTTGCAGCTCCCACTCAGATGAACAGAGCAGTATGGAGACTCACATCGTGAACTTCTGCTCCAAGAACTACCTCAGGAACATACCAGGAAAGTCAAGAGAATCCACAGACCCTTTGAAGGAACTGGATCACCCCTGCAGGCTCCCTGAGATGCCAAAAAACTGTGAGTCTGCTTGCTTTCTCAATGGGGAGGCTCATGGTCTAGGGCAAGTTCTCAGCCCTGGTCACCAGCTGCCTGGAAATAGACTCCGTGCTGTTGCTGAGGGGCACAGTGGGAGTGAGACCAGCCGTTAGGACTGTGGGTTGTGTGGGAGTGGGGTGAGGCTTTTGACTGCCGGCTTTTCCCCACTTCCCTGGTGACCTGTATGACTCAGCAGAGGCAGCCATAATACCCCCAGAAATATGACTCCACTGGACAGGGAACCACACCCCATCCCCCACCACAGCCACAGCAAACCCCACCCAAGGAGAGGCTGAGCCCAGACACGCGTATCCCTGCCCCCACCTGGTGATTTTTCTCTACTTGCCCTGGTAGCCAAAGACAAAGGCTATAATTTCTTGGGAGCCTTGTGCCTCTGCCCACTGCCTGAGAAACCTGAATACTTAACCAGGTGTCTGTAGGGCAAGTTTGCATCCTCTTTGTAGGACTTCAGCTGATGCACCCTTGAAAGCTCCACCTCCTGGCTGGAGGCCAACAAACGCAAAACCAGGGCACTAAACAAAAACACAACCAAAAACTCATAGGGCCCACTTCACTCCCCTGCTGCCTCCACCAGAGCAGGTGCTGGTATCCATGGCCACAAGACCTGAAGACGGATCATATCACAGGACTCTGTGCAGACACTCACCACTACCAGCCCAGAACCCGGTAGCTCCACTGGGTGGCTAGACCCAGAAGAGCAAAAACAACCACTACAGTTCAATTCTCAGGAAGCCCCATTCCTAGAGGAAGGGGGAGAACACCACATCAAGAGAGTACCCAAGAAAAATAGACCATATATGACAGACTACAAAAAAGTCCCAGTAAATTTAAGAAAATCAAAATTATATCAAGTGCTTTCTCAGACCACAGTGGAATAAAACTGGAAATCAACTCCAGAAGAA
>NW_012103144.1:244335-270035 GCF_000951045.1 Mandrillus leucophaeus
GTTGGGTAATGTGAGAAGATACTTGATATAATTTTGATTTTCTTAAATTTATTGAGACTTGTTTTGTGGCCTATCATATGGTCTATCTTGGAGAAGACACTCACCACTACCAGCCCAGAACCCGGTAGCTCCACTGGGTGGCTAGACCCAGAAGAGCAAAAACAATCACTACAGTTCAATTCTCAGGAAGCCCCATTCCTAGAGGAAGGGGGAGAACACCACATCAAGAGAGTACCCAAGAAAAATAGACCGTATATGATAGACTACAAAAAAGTCCCAGTAAATTTAAGAAAATCAAAATTATATCAAGTGCTTTCTCAGACCACAGTAGAATAAAACTGGAAATCAACTCCAGAAGAACACCTCACAACCATGCAGATACATGGAAATTAAATAACCTGCCCCTGAATGATTGTTGGGTTAACAAGGAAATCAAGATGCAAATTTAAAAATTCCTTGAACTGAACAATAATAGTGACACAATCTATGAAAACCTCTGAGATAACAGCAAAAGCCGTGCTAAGAGGAAAGTTCATAGCATTAAATGCCTATATCTAAACGTCGGAAAGAGCACAAATAGAGGTGCTCTTTTTGTGACCTCAATCTAAGGTCATACCTCACAAAACTAGAGAAACAAGAACAATCCAAACCCAAACCCAGCAGAAGAAAAGAAATAAAGAAGACCAGAGGAGAACTAAATGAAATTGAAACCAAAAATAATATAATAGATCAATGAAACAAAGCTGTTTCTTTGAAAGGATAAGTAAAATTGATAGACCATTAGCAAGATTTACCAAGAAAAGGAGAGAGAAGATCCAAATAAGCTCAATTAGAAATGAAACAGGAGATACTACAACTGATGCCACAGAAATAAAAGAATTATTAAAGGATACTGTTAACATCTTTATGTGCATAAACTAAGAACTTAGAAGAGATGGATAAATTTCTAGAACTATACAACCCTCCTAGATTAAACCAGGAAGATATCTAATCTCTGAAGAGACCAGTAACAATTAGTGAGATTGAAATGGTAACAAAAAATTGCCACAAAAAGTCCAAAACTAGACAGATTCACAGCTGAATTACATCAGCTACTCAAAGAAGAATTGGTACCAATCCTATTGAAACTATCCCAAAAGATAGAGAATGAGGGAATTGTCCCTAAATCATTCTGTGAAGCCAGTATTCCCCCAATACCAAAACCAAGAAATGACATAACAAAAAAAGAAAACTACAGACCAATATCCCTGATTAACATAGGTGCAAAAATCCTCAGCAAAATTCTAGCTAACCAAATCCAACAGCATATCAAAAAGATAATCCACCATGATCAGTTGGGTTTCATACCAGGGATGCAGGGATGATTTAACATACATAAGCGATAAATGTGATACACCATATGAGCAGAATTAAAAACAAAAATCACATGATTATCTCAATAGATGCAGAAAAGGCATTTGATGAAATCCAGCATTCCTTTATGATAAAGTCCTCAGCAAAATCAGCATAGAAGAAACATACCTTAATGTAATAAAAGCCAGCTATGACAAGCCCACAGCCGTCATTATACTGATCAGGGAAAAGTTAAAAACATTGCCCCTGAGAACTGGAATAAGACAAGGAGGCCCACTTTCGTCACTTCTATTTGCCATAGTATGGTAAGTCCTAGCTAGAGCAATCAGAGAAGAGAAAGAAATGAAAGGCATCCAAATCAGTAAAGAGAAATCAGTAAAGAGAAAGTCAAACTATTGCTGTTTGCTGATGATAGAGTTATATGTCTAGAAAACCCTAAAGACTCATCCAAAAAGCTCCTAGAGCTGGTTAATGAATTCAGTAAAGTTTCAGGATGCAAAATTAATGTACACAAGGTAGTAGTCATACACCAGTACTATACACCAACAACGACCAAACTGAGAATCAAATCAAGATTTCACAATAGCTGAAAAAAAAAAAACCACTTAAGAATATACTTAACCAAGGACATGAAGACCTCTGCAAGAAAAACTACAAAATACTGCTGAAAGAAATCGTGGATGACACAAACAAATGGAAACACATCCCATGCTCATAGATGGGTAGAATCAATATTGTGAAAATGACCATACTACCAAAAGCAATCTACAAATTCAAGTCAATTCCCATCAAATTACCACCATCATTCTTCACAGAACTAGAAAAAAAAAAAAAACCTAAAATTTATATGGAACCAAAAAAGTGCCCTCATAGCCAAAGCTAAACTAAGCAGTAACAACAACAACAACAACAACAAAAATCTGGAGGCACCACATTATCCAACTTCAGACTATACTATCAGGTCATGGTAAACAAAACAGCATGGTATTGGTATAAAAATAGACAAATGGAACAGAATACAGAATCCAGAAGTAAAACCAAATACTTAAACAGCGAACTGATTTTTGGCAAAGCAAACAGAAACACACAGTGGGAAGGGATGCTCTGTTCAACAAATGGTCCTGGGATAATTGGCAAGCCGCATGTAGAAGAATGAAACTGGATCCTCATTTGTCACCCTATACAAAAATCAATTCAAGATGGATCAAAGACTTAAATCTAAGACCTGAAAACATAAAGATTCCAGAAGATAACACTGAAAAAACCTTTTCAGACATTGGCTTAGGGAAAGACTTCATGACCAAGAACCCAAAAGCAAATGTAACAAAAACAAACATAAAGAGATGGGCCTTCATTAAACTAAAAAGCTTCTGCACAGCAAAAGAAACAATCAGCAGAGTAAACAGACAACCCACAGAGTAGGAGAAAATCTTGGCAATCTATACATCTGACAAAAGACTAATATCCATAATCTACAAAGAACTCAAACAAATGAGCAAGAAAAAAACAAACAACCCCATCAAAAAGTGGGCTAAGGACATGAATAGACAATTCTCAAAAGAAGATATACAAATGGCCAACAAGTATATGAAAAATTGCTCAGCATTACTAATTACCTGTGAAATTCAAATCAAAACCACAATGCGATGCCACCTTACTCTTGCAAGAATGGCTATAATCAAAAAATCAAAAAAAAAAAAAAATAGATGTTGGCTGGGATGTGGTGAAAAGGGAACACTTTTACACTGTTGGTGGGAATGTAAACTAGTACAACCACTATGGAAAACAGTGTGGCTATTCCTTAAAGAACTAAAAGCAGAAGTACCTTTTGATCCAGCAATCCCATTCCTGGGTATATACCCAGAGGAAAAGAAGTCATTATACAAGAAAGATACTTGCACACACATGTTTATAGCAGCACAATTTACAACTACAAAAATATGGAACCAGCCCAAATGCCCATCAATCAAGTGGATAAAGAAAATGTGGTGTATATATATATATACCATAGAATACTACTCAGCCATTAAAAGGAACAAAATAATGGTATTCACAGCAACCTGGATGGAATTGGAAACTATTATTCTAAGGGAAGTAACTCAAGAATGGAAAACCAAATGTATGTTCTTGCTGATATGTGGCAGTTAATCTATGATGATGCAAAGGCATAAGAATGATACATTGGACTTCGGGGATCAGGGCAAAGGATGGGGGCATGGTGAGGGATAAAAGACTACATATTGGGTACAGTGTACACTACTTGGGTGATGGGTGCACCAAAATCTCAGAAATCTCCAATAAAGAACTTATTTATGTAACCAAACACCACCTGTCCCCCCAAAACCTATTGAAATTAAAAAATAATAATAAAAAAGGAATTATTCCTCCAGATATGCTCATGCATGGGCATAAAAATACTTACATAGAATGTTCATTTTAGCACTGCTAATAACAGCAAATAGTAGGAACACAAACAGAAGCATCAACGGGAAGATCTTAATCAAACTAAGATCTATAAAATGTGGTGTATGACCTCCAAGATACTTTGCTAAATGAGAGGAAAGGTGACATGGGATATATATGTACTATTCTGCTATTAGGATTTAAATTGTGTTGGGCGGGCTGTGGGAGGGTGCATATGTGTAATACAAGTATCATTGCTTGTGTGTACATTAAGTATGTCTTGAATTATACACAAGGAACTGTTTACCATTGGCAGCTTTCAGAGAAGGAGGTTAGAGATTTTGAGACTGAAGTCAGAAGGAGAATTATTTTTCATTGTATATTTGTTTTCACTTAATTTTTCTGCAAACAGAATTTTTCATACAAAAGAAACTAATTTTTAAACATAGTACAATATTGGATTATTAAACTAAAGAGGCTCGTTAGCTGCTCATATGCAGAACGATTGAGGTATCC
This sequence comes from Mandrillus leucophaeus, assembly GCF_000951045.1. Taxonomy (NCBI): domain Eukaryota; kingdom Metazoa; phylum Chordata; class Mammalia; order Primates; family Cercopithecidae; genus Mandrillus; species Mandrillus leucophaeus. The sequence goes on from NW_012103144.1 coordinate 248,608, forward strand.
CTCAATCTTGCCTGGTAGACAGGACCCTTTTAGTGTAGTCTAGGGGCTTGTGAGAATGGAGCTGCCCGGGACATGGTGGCTTGCAGTCACTTTGGAGATCCAGAGGACCCTATGAGTATGGAAGGAAGACTTGGACTCACTATACTTGTTAACACGATTCGAATTTAAAACAACACCTGAAATCCATGTCTGTATTTCTTTCATATTTTATGACTGTCTTCTCTAAACCCCACTATTTATTCAGTACCATCTCTAGTTTGCATTTGAGCTAAAATGTTGCTTAGACTTGTTAATTTTAAAACCAGCTTTTTGGTGTCTAAAATTCATGACATTTTCTTAATTCTTGTACAGAATACCTACACTCCAGGTAATTTGCCTAAAATACATAGTCTTACAGACACTGTTTAAATGGTGCATGTTGAAAGCCTGGCAGAGAGGTTAGTTGGGAAAGATTATCTTGTGTCATGGGTCTATTCAATACTCCAGATACTCCTAATGTCATCTCAAAGGGGGTTCCCTGACACCGAATCTACACAAGGAAACCACCCTCCAGCCCCTTTAACTCTTGATAGCAGTGTTAATATTCTTCATAGCTCTTATCATAATTTGTGGTAATTTTATTTCTATATCTTTTTTACTTTACGTTCTGACTCCTTTACCAGAATGTAAGCTCCATGAGGGCAGGGATCACGGATATTTTGTTCATAAACATGTCTCAGTACCCAGCATAAGTGCTTATTAAATATTGAAATGGGAGTAGTGTTCCTTTATCCCCCTTGCTGGGCGTGTGACAGGGGTGTGGCTCGTTTCTTTGGTGCTCCCCTGCTCAAACCACTGGGGGAAGCATGCAGACGGGCAGGTCATGGGGAGCGTTTCTGGGCTCCGATCCCATGGCAGCATCTAGGGTTGAATGTTTCCAACTCGCGAAGCCCCAGTGGGCGTGTGTTGCAGTGCGCTCTTTCTGTTTTGCCATCTACAGTTGGCTTGTGTTAATCAGCGCAACTAGATCCTCTGCCTTATTGCAAGGACAGAGGGCCTTCTGTATCCCTGGTTCTTGCCCTAGAGTACCGGAAAAATCGGATCACATGTGGGCTTGGAGGATTGGTGCAAAGTTTTATTGAGTGGTGGAGGTTGCTGTCAGCGAGGTGGAATGAGGAGCCAGCAGGAGGAAGGGTTGGGAAGGTGGTCTTCCCCTGGAGTCGGGCCACCCAGCGGCCGGACTCTGCTCCAATCACTCCGACTGAATTCCGCGTTGTCCGCCATCGATGGTCTGCCGATGACTGCTGGTGAGTGTGTGTGTGCTTTTCTGCTCTTCTTAAAGTCCAGCCATTTGTGTCTGTGCCTGCTACGGTTTCTCGGGTATTTATGGGCACAGGATTGGGGGTGTGGCAGGCCAAAAGGCAACTTTATGGGCAACGAAACAGAAATGCTTATCTTCACGTAGGTCCATGGGCACAGGCCGGAGGAAGCCCTCACCAGGGACCCCGCCTTTCTCCACTTAGCACTTCCCTACCCTCCTCCTGTATCAATATGAGCCAATGTCCTTGGATCAAGTCAGACTACACATTTAGACAATGACTTTTTTTGTCATTGCTTGTGTAGTTACGTTTTTTCAATTGTTAGCCATGAGTCTTTATCTTAGGTTGCTTTCAAAATTAGCCATGCAAATTTAATTTATCTATTTGCTGTGAAACAAATATTGAGGTCATTATTGGTTAAATCTTATTCCTTCTATTGTCACCCAGGAGCTGTTTCTCACCAGGAGAATTTATTCTGACAAATATTTTGTGGGTACCCTAGTTTCAGGTAATGATATTTAATGAATGTTTTATGATGTATAAGGTTTCCCTCTTTATCAGGGCTGGTCAGAAGCTCTAGGACACCTGCTCACACACAGCCACTCTGCTGATGTTTGTGGTTGGCGTATGCTGCCCCTTCCTCTTTTGGTTCTGTTTTCTTAATCTTATAATAAAGATCTCTTTTTTTCAATAATTCACCTCAAATACTTTTAAAGATATGATACAAATACATTACATTATGAAAATAAATTATATATTTTTCTCTTTGTGTTAATTTTCCATTCCATTGGGTCTCTACAGCTAAGGTTTGAGTCCATGACATTTTTGGGTTTTGGCTCATTATGATCACCATCTGGTCTCTCTCTGCCCTTAATCTTTTCCCTATTTTCTCCTGTTCCCTCCCACCAAAATGCTGTCACCAAACACATCTTTCTTTCCCACTGAACTACTGTCGCTGCCACCTCCTGTATCATGCACTGTCCCAGAAAATATTACGCTAAGCCATAAGCAGTTTCTTCTTCAGCCTGTGCCTCTTTTGCTGTTTCTTCTTTGTCCTGTTTATAGCATCTTCCTGGCTTCATCTTCTCTTTCTTACTTTACAATACCTCTAATGCTCCTGTAACACAAACTACCACCAATATAAAATCTCATGTCATCTGTTTCCCCTTTAATAATCCTTGAAATGAATTCACTTATAAAAATCCTTTTAAGCCTCAGCAATTATATTCATCTATCACTACCCAGAGCTCCTGCATATCTAAATATTATAATTACAGTGCATTATTTTATTAATTGTATTAGTGAAAAGTTCTGTAGAACTGTAAATCATTAGACATAGTCCCTTAACCACTTCTTCCTCAACCAAAAATATGATTAAATAATTTTATATATATATGTACTTTCTCCAAATTCCTTTCAGAATGACATAATGTAATAAATTTAACAGGAGACAAAATCAGGATGGCAAGAGGCAGTTGGAAAACTGGAAAAACAACATCAGTTTGGCAACTGATTACCTACTTTATTGTTGAATAGAGGATGATAAGTAAAGAATCCAGTCTGAGAAGAACTAATGTTCCCTCAAACGTGCAGGTATCAAAATGAGTTATAATTGGGAATAGCTTCCAAATTTATTACTCAGTACAGAACATAGCACGTATTAAATTGAACTGAAGAATAAAACTAAAGGAGATATCATAGGAAAATAAAGTGGCGTATTGTAAAATTAAAAGACCCTGTTTTTCATATAAATTGTTTAGCTGAAGCTGTATGACTAAGAGTGTGAAAGAAAACTGAAAAGTCTGTGTACCTTAGAAATGTTTGTATTCACTGACATGTTTCAACCTGGTAATAAATCAGCTAGGGAACCTTTTACATAAAGAGATGTCACTATAAATTAGGTTTCACATTTTTATCTTAAGTAGTATCATCATAAAATATTCAATCAAGACACTAAAACTGTCAAAGTAGGTGGGTAATTTGAGACCTGGTGTTAAAAAAATATATAATTCTTTCACGTTGGGACTTTTTTTTCTTGTATATAAATTTTGATATGCGAAAATACCAGAACTGTCATGGTAACAATCAATAGATAATTTCCTCATAAAATTATAATTATCACAAATGTTAGCAATCATGAATGCTAAGTAAGTACTTTGATTAGAAACTAACAAGAGCAGACTAAATTTAAAGAAAACAGCACACCAAAATGTTTGGCCCTATTTTATTCTGCCACGAAAGGAAAATAATTCTTATGTAGCTGTTTTTTTTTTCCAGTTTTTCTTAGGTTATCTATTTTTCCACCTATTTCCTAACTGTAAAACAAATTTTAACAATTACAATGATGATAATATATTAGACTTCACATATAAGATTGAATATGATCTTTTCCATACCCATATTACGCAAGGAGACCAGGAAACACGTAAGGAAACTGAAGCCTACACAGGTCACTAGGTGTCACTTCTGTCATGGCTTCTCACACTTCAGCAGACAGCAAGAGCTCATCTTCTTGGCTATTTCCAAAGAATATCATCTTGCTTACTTCTTCCTTGCAGAAGGAGCATGTTCTCATTTTCACTGGCTCTTTGACTCACAGGCTGCACCAGTTAACTGTTGCCTGCCTCAGGATGTTTTTCCCTAGTGACTGGTTTGGCTATGCATTTCTGACTTTGACCTCTGACTTTACTGTTTGCTGTCTGCCTCCATCCAACCATTAAGGTCCTGAGAGCTACTTCCTGCCACCTCCCCCAACCCCTCAAGCCCATTTGAGCAAGGCTAGCTCTGTCTAGCCTTCCACCAAGAGAGGGAGAGCCCAGCCCAGGAGCAATAAAGCTCCCATAATAGTTCAAATGAAAGCACTTTTGGAAAACGTCATTCCAATGTTTTTGAATATGACAACCATCACAAATTCTTGACTATTATCAGTCATTACTAGGCTGGCGACCTCGATCAAAAAAACACAATTATTATGTAGGCAGATCTGTGAATTTCTCTTACTTTTTAAAGCTGAAGTAATAAATTCCCCAGGTATAGACTTCAAACAACATCTGTTGACTTAATTAGAGGGGAAATGCTTCAAGGATGAATTCTTTTCCTACTCTGTTGCCTTTTCAACAGATGATACATCTGAAACAATAGGCTGGAAGCAGGTGTGTGATGGTCTGAGTCTTAGCTTGCATTTGGCAAAACTCTATCGAGTGAAGCCATTAGGGATGTTGTCAGTGAGATTGATGATGTTATGCATTTTGAAATTGTCCTTGACAAATTATATAAGATGTACAATTCTTCTCCAGAGACATATCATGAATTGTAGCAAAATGTAACACATAATACATCCTTTCTCAGGGGTGAGGATTTTATTAGCTCAATAAGGCACACCCAGATTGAGTTGAAACAGGTCTCTGAAATAATTCTACTATAATGTGTCATTGTAAGAGTTTAGGAGTGAGAAGAGCTGCTTGAATGAGCTGAGAGGGGGATATTTAAACAACATCATAAACCTCTCTTATCGTTCGATTCCTCCTTCCATATTGGATGGGGACCTGGTATGATGGAAGGGTGGGTTTTGCAGAGACAGACCCCAAAGATGTGAGAAGACCATGGATAATAAACCTGAATCCAGTGTGCCAGCCAGTCAAATGTGTTACCCTGAGCTTCTTAAACTAAATGCATTTGCCCTGTGCATAGGAAGAAACATCTGCATAGATGGATTGGGGCAAGTTCATCACCCCCAATAATTGATAATTTAAAATATTATCTTATATTAAAACAGGGGTATTATGAGATACAATTTAAAATTCACAAGATTTTTAAAAAGAAGAATAAGAATGTAAAGAAATCTATGTTTGCATTGGTTAGCCACCCTCCAGTTATGGGTACACATCTACCTGTCCCTGACTTAAAGATACTCATATGGACATGCTTATTTTGGATCAGAAAGTGGGTATCTAAGGATGGAGTCAGGATGGACACGCAGAAGTACCATTTCAGGAAGCTTGAAGCAACTCCAGAGACCAAGGCTGAAATCCACACAAGGCTGAATAGATACACTAGGTCCCTTCATCATTCCCTCCCTGCTTCTCTTCTTTTCATAGAACTAAAGCACAGAATCATTGAGTTTCAAGATTCAGAGAGATTTTTTTTTAGAACCATCAAGTCTAATCTTATTATATAAAAGTTTCACGAGAGTCTTAAGAAGTGGTTTTAAAGTGTCTTTTGGCATACTTTCAATGACAGGAAACACACCATTTCCTAAGACAGCTCTTTCTACCTTTCAAGAATGTGAATTGTTAAGGAAATGTGAGCTTGGTATGAGCACTGGTTTCTGAAGTCAAATTGTAAGAAGGAAAATTGGCCTTAGAAATCCACTTATCCTGACTTCTTATTCAGTGCTCTTTTCATGAACCTGTGGTAGATATTCTTGCTTCTAAAGTGGTCTAAAGAAAACTGGGTTGGCAGAATTCTGGAAGGGAAGTCCTAATTCAAGCCAGGGAAAAAAATAGCAAATGACATCACAGGAAATTATGAAATCTAATTCAGTGGAGAAATGTGCAGAGCTATTGACCACCTCCTAAGACTGGGACAGGAAATTCTTACTTCACTTGTGGGTTGCAGGGCTTGTTTACTGAAGAATATTTCCTCCTTTGCTATTTCCCTTTGGACCAGCTTGCAGATGACCCAAAGATACTGCATTGCCTTGGCCTGGGGGAAATAAAAATCTACTATCCTATTAAATAAAATTAAAGGTTGTACAAAAAATATCATAATGATTCTAGAATTATTCTCAATTCTAGAGAGTCAACTACATGTCACTTTCAAAATAATCCTAGGGCATTATTTCAAAGTGATAAAAACATTTCACTTTTAATTAAGCAATTGATTCTTCTCCCTTGTCAAGTGCAGAACTTATGTAAAGATTTTATTGGTACTCTATACATTCTTTTCACAATATCTACCACTTTAGTATATCATCACCACTCTCATTTAATGCCCTATTAACTGAAATCTTGGAAAGGATATAGTGTGTATGAAAGCCAAACTTATTTGGGGATCCATAGCTTGACATTCGGTTCCTGCTCATCAGCCCCTAAAGTGAAGTTTTATAGTGGATGTGCTTCATTTCAACAGAGTGCATGAAGTTCTCAGTCAAAACCCTTCTTATCAGAGAGACCTAGAAGGAAAATAATCCTACTCATGCAACAGCAGAGGAAAGAAACCCTAGTGTTCTACACCTTCTTTTTAAAACATGGCTGGATGACCAAGGATAAAGAGAAATGTGAGAAATGTCAGCAGCACTCAAAAGAATAAGCAAGGTAAAATACAGAAAAACTGACCTGAGAAACCAGAAATAATTATCTGAGCCACAAACTGTTCAAAGTTTACATATAAAAAGTTCAATCATTACAACACCCTTATGAGGTAGGTACTGTGTTACTTCATTTTACAGATGAAGAAACTAAGGCACAGCCTCTCCTGCCCCCATGCTAGCATCCCCAGGCTTAGCCTCATAGTGCAGGAAACCATCTGTAGGGTCTGTAGTTTCCCCATCTCCTCCCAGCCAAATCCCCGGTCATCTTGGCTTGAGTGGTTCCAAAGACTCCCCCAGGAAACATGGCTGCCCTCCTGACTGTCTTGGCACAGACTGTTGGTTGTTTTCATCCTTTAGGTAGAATTTAACCTTTTCAGCTTCAAACTGGAACCAGAGAGCTATTCAAACTAAGAAAGCAAAGTTCATATGTACAGCAGTAAAAATTAAAAATCAAGTTATTAACATAGATCATCTCTACAACAACAACAACAAAACTTCACAATCTGGCAGTGTGCTGAAAGAACTGGAAAAATTGATTACCAGCAGGAAAATAGAGCAAAAACCCAATAACAGCTGGTCAAAATATATAACAATGTAAAGTGACTTTAGCATCAGTTGAAAGGTGTGATGCCCCCACCTGATTTTGTTGCAAAGCTCAGAGAAATGAACATAAGCAATTAAAAGTACAGTAAATATTTTTAAGAAAGAGCAGAGGTTGATTACATGAAAAGCTTAATAAAGACAAGAAAACAGCCAATAATTTGTTGAATCCTGTATCAAGGAAAATTGACATATGGGCTTTGGGTCACTAGAAACATGGAGAACTTTAAGAGGAATGTTAAGCAAAGTTCCTGCAGACAGAATACAGCAAGGTAGTCTTCTAGGAGAAATGGTAGATTTTGCAAAATTCCTTCAGTAAACAGAAGGATGTCAAGGGTGCTGGATGATTGTGATCGCCAGAACTTTGTAAACATGAGAAGCAAACATAAAAAGAAGAGAAGATATATAGGGGAAGTTTTGCAACACCATCCTGGAAGAGTGTAGGATAAAGTGCAACAACATGAAAAATACATTAAAAATGTCTGACTCTAGAAGAAAGGGAAACATTCTATTCAAAATTGGAAAACTAAAAGACAGCAAACAGGGAGAACACTTTCAAGTTAAAGGGAAAGATGAAGTTATCGATAAGCCAGTCCTTCTTGATAATAAACAAGAACATAATTACAAGCAAAAAGAGGAGCAAAAAAATCAAATTGGTGATTGAAGTTTAGAAAAAACAGAAAAGTATTTAAGTGTCAATCAAATATGCTTATATTTAAAGGAAGCTAAAAGAGGAAGAAGAGAAAGAGAAAAAGTAGCAGAAAAACCATCAATGTCAATGTAAACTAAAATTACTACCTGAAAGTAATACCCAGCAGAAGTAAAAACAGGAAGAATTTTTGAGGCTTGAAAAGGAGATAAACGAAAAGGCAAAAAAAAAAAAAAAAAAAGGAAATCTACAGCTGATGAAATTTCCAGGTTTCAAGAAAGAGATTGACATAAACTTGAATTGAAATTATAGATGGACAGGCAAAGGAAGGTGAAAAGACAGAATAACAAAAAGACTGTCACAATTAAAAGATTGAAAACAGTCAATATGAGATCTCTGTAGGCTTTCTAAGTTTACCAAAGGTTGGAAAGAATTAGACTGAAAATATTAGACCAACAAGTTCTGGGCCTATTCTACATGCCCCACACAGGGAGGGCTATTGCTACCTGGAGACGAGTAAAGAGAAAGATATGAGATAATGAAATTGGTATTTACGTGATGAGAATGTTAACATATTCAATTATTCTGGCAGATATAGTGACTAATTGTGTTCTTTAAACATCACTAACTTAGTCAGATTGATTATTAATTGTGCTGTAATGTGAATTGACAGTTCCATGCTGGCATCATCATCAGTATTTCCTGTTTACACTGAAGAGGTATTTAATGTATGTGTTGGTTTATTACTAATATAAAAGTTATTTAAATAAGTTTATGTACATACATTAGCTCATTTAAATGCACAGGACATTTGAAAGTATTTTGTTTCTGTCATGGCATAGAAAAACAAATTGTGACAATCATAGAGTGACAATTTTTAAACCAAAAATTTTACAACTTTTAGAAAGTAGAGGTAAGCTAGCTTGAGAAACAAAAATGTAAAGGCTTTTTTTTTTTTTTTTTTAGTTACAAATCAGTATCTTTTCTAAGTTTAACAAATTGGAAGTTTTAAATTTTTGTGTAATAGTTACCTTATATATCTGTTTGAAACAGACAAACAAAAAACAGAATAAAAACAAAAAAGAAAAGAAACTGTAGGGGAGAAAAATAAGTTTTCCTTCTACCCATCTTAGGTTTATTGGTTGGGCTCCTGTAACAAAAGACAGATTAACAAGAGAAGAGCATATACACTTATTTGATATAAGTTTTATGTAACACAGGAGCCTTCATTAGGAAATGAAGACCTGAAGAAAGGGTTCAAATGTGAAATGGGAGTGTTTTTTACAGTAGGTTTGAAGAAGTGTGGACAGTTGTGCAGAAATACCATAAGGCAGAGTATGAGGTAAGTGTCGTAAACTGGGGGAAACTTGGCAAGGCCTGTTTGTTCAGATACCACTGTGTTCATCTTTGAAGATAGGATGTTCCTTTCCCCCGGGTATAGGGACGGTACCTCTCACATGAGAGTTTTAGGACCTGCTTCAGGAGAAGGTCAGAAAATTCCTTCCAGATCAGAGAGACCTTTCTGCTGCTCCTGCCATTTTCCTAATCATTACGCCAAGATGTCATCTTTCGGAGTATTGTGTCCTGAACTCCATCAAAACTAAGGCACAGACAAGTTCCCTAAGGTCATAAAGCCACAGCAGAGCTGAGAATCAAATCCAGCCTGTCTGGCTTTAGAGTCCATCCTTTTAATCACTATGCAGGCTGCCTCCTAATAGAAGAAAACTTTTAAAATCTAACTAATGTTCTCATGGATATTTCAGAAAGTATCATGACCTTAAATCAAGAATAGGATGCTAAAGAAAGGAATAAACAGAGATCAAGAAAGAGCTCTTGGAGCTTAAAAATGGGAATGAGCAAAATAAAACAATTGAAGTTCCAGAGGACAATTTTCCAGATCTGCCAAAATAGTAGTTGCATGAGATTCAGTTTATGAACCACCCCAGATCCGCAGTGACTGAATCTAGCAGTGACAGCTGCTGTTCCCATGGTGATGAAGTCAGGTCACTGCTTCTGCTACTGCTGCTGAAAGGGGCCTGCTGTGGCAGCTGCCTTTTGTCCCTCATGTCACCTAAGGACACGACCTGACAGCATCTTTCCTCCTGCCCCGGCAGGATCTTTTGCTTTCTTCCCTGGGGACTCATTGTTGCTGAGGACTCTCTTGACACCAATAACTATGCAACCTGCAAGTGTGTAGGAATTATTCCATGGTGCAATCTTTGCCCAGAAGGAGATGGGACTGGGCAAATCACACTTTCTTCTTTTTAGAAGGACTGTGTGGAGAAGCATATCTTTAAACTTCCTTTCTGAAGCTGCCCTGTCCACCCAGTAGTCGTCAGCTTTTCATAAAGCTGTGGCCTCGGTATTTTTCTCGCTCTTTCAGTGACTCACTCTGATTTTCTCTCATTCCTGCTTCTTGGTCATTAAACTTCTCAATAATAATTTTTTATCTCAGGTGCTGCTTGCTAGGACACCTAGCCTAAGACAACAGTCTTCAGATGAGAAGGATCCACCAGGTACCTGGAAAATGAATGAAAAGATCATTCCATAGACAAAGCAGCATGAAGTTTCAAAGCACCAATAAAGAAAAGATGATAAGCGTTTCAACACTGAAAAATAATATATTAATGACAAAGGAATAAGAATCAGTCTGGAATCAGCAACCGTGAAGGCTAGAAGACAGGGGAGCAGGACCTTCAACGTTTATAATCAGCTAAACTCACAGCCAAAGGTGAAAGCAAAACAAAACAGAACGAATTCAGACATGCGGAGCATCAGATCATTTGTCCCATACATATCCTTTTCTAAGAAATTACCTGAGTGTACTCCAGGAAAACAAAGGCATATCCAATAGGGATTTCAACCTAAAAGGGAACTTCCTGGATAACAGATATGCAGAAGACTAAAGACAAAGCCTATCAGATTGGCCAAGAAAATAGAGGGCTGTGGAGAAAGGGAACTTCATGGAATACTATGACATAGAGTCTGAAAATATGAAGATTATCAGGGCAAATGATGCAAGAACTAGAGAAAAGCGACTACAGATTTCAGGAAAAAATATGTAAGAAAGTCATTATTTAAAAATGATGAAATGATAATGGTGCATAACTTTAAATAACTGGGGAGTATAAAAGAAGGTAATCCATTTGATCTTGATGCTTGGAATTGTCCAACAGTGGCCTAGGAGTCATGAAATAAGATAAGGAAGTGTAGTTCCAGTCCATTATTTGGCTCAACAATAAACGGTGCTTACAACATAATAGCAATATAAACACTGCTTATATTTAATAGTAAAAGTGATGCTCTTTGTTGGTTTCTGTCTTTTACCATGAATTTCTACATTAAGCAAAAGAGATTTGGTTATAGTAGAAGGGTAAAAGTAACTGCAAAGCCCAAGTTACAGTGTCAGGTTCGAATCAGCCTAGTTGTGCTGACTCTGATTGGGGTGGGGGTTGGGCGGTTCTTCACAATGACTCAATGGCCAATTAAATGTTTTTGGATTATGACAAGATTTTCACACACCAACAATCATGCAAATATGATCAACACACACAGGCAGTCATAAGACAGACAGGAATGAACCATGATGAGCAGCTGACTGATGAACCAGGCAGGTTCAGATTTCCCTGGATATGCAACCAACAGGGATGGGGCGGGGTTAGGGGTGGGCTGGTTTGCTGCTTTTCTGGCCGAGCTTCCAGAGGTCACTGCAAATGGAAAGAAGCCCTCAGAGTTCTCGTGGGCAGAGCTTCTGCAGATGTCTTAGCCGTAGTCAGTTTCTTTGCTGTTTTTATGACCCTCTGCCGGAGTGTGCTGGTCATTACCTCAGCCACCTCTTGGCTTCACTTTTTTGTAGGGTCTCTGGGTGCCTGGCCACAGCAGGTACTATCTTATCACCTCAGTCCACCATACCCATGCTTATCACTTTGAGGGGTCAGCAATTTCACAAGTGAGCTGAGTTTCTTGTCATAAGTGACTCCATTTTGGACATTTAGGATCACAAAATATTATGTATCACAAGTGTAGCTGACATAAGATAGGAGATGGAAGGGCAAGGAAGACAAGACTGTTCACTGCTTTCTGCCAGTCAAGACACAGGATGAGGAGTTAAATACTTTTGAAAATTGATGGGAAAAAACCTAGAGATTTGGTTTTTATTATTTAAAGTTACAAGGATAACTGACAGAAAAATGATATAAATTATAAATACTAGAAGCGGAAGAGGGAAAGAAGGGAATGAGTCGTGTTTTGTGAGCTACACTCTCACATTTCAAAGTCAGCGGACATTGTCTAATGTGAAACGTCTTGAAATGGAAGCATAAGCATACTACCTAGAGCTCTGGAGGTAACAGAATGAAGGACAGTAATGGCCAAAAGAGGGCACTTCCGGTATGTGGGGCTATGTATGAGTAAGGAAGAGGGCACAGAATTTTTCTCATAAACTTTCTGAATATTTTGATTTGTTACATGACCATGTTTCATTTTTATAGACATAAATACAAAATTATTTAACAAGCTATCAGCATATATTGATAGATGGCAAGTTAAGCCACAAGGATGGACTGAAATCCTTTGAGATACAGTGCAGTGAAGAGGGATACCTAGGATAGCCTCCCAAGGCATTTCAAAATGGAAAGAAAGATGAGGCAGTAAAATCACGGAAAAGGTACAAAAAGGAAGGTTGGAGTAAAACGGGAAAGTGTGACAAGGAAACCAGAAGAGGATGTCCTTAGCATCTCCAAGGCTGCAGGAGGGAGGGAGAGGTTGAAGACCAGAGGAGGTGAGCGGGCTGGCTCCAGACACCATCAGAGGTGTTCCCCGCAGAGGACACAGCCGCATCTGCAGTAGGCAGAAGGAGTGGCAGTGCTGTAGTTACAGTTAGATGTGCGGCCACCAGGAATTTAGAAGTTCCTGCCTGAAAGCTCTTTCTTTCTATTAAGGAAGAAGCCTGTGTCTAAAGAAAGAGAACAAATAAGTGGACTAGGACTTTGTTTGTTGTGTAATATTTTTGCAGCATTCAGCACGGCAGAGGCAAGGCGGGCAGAGGCAAGGCAGGCAGAGAGCTGGATTCATCCAAGATTGGGTTTTTGCGAGGTGCATGCAAAAGTTGAATAGGTATTTCTAGGAGTACAAGAAGGGGAAGGCAGAGATGGGCCACTCAGCAAAAGGCTAATTCGTCAAAGGCTACTTCTGTATATAGTGAAAATAATTTCCATTATGTAATAAACAAACTTTTTAAAAAAATGTAAAGCAGCCAAGAGGATTGTGTGGTAGAGTTCAAACAAGTACCACACAGATAATGTTTATATTCGAGATTTATGAACCTAAGGCAGGCTAGAGGAGAATTCCGAATGCCCCCTGCTAAATCTGAGGCAATTGAGAGTTCCAGGATGTAGGGATGATTTCCTCCCCAAACTCAGTCACAGTGGACAGTAGAGAAGCATCCTAGAGAAATCAGCTCAGACATCAAACACTTGGTGAAAGCACCTCATGTTTAGATGCCACTAAGGACTGAGAAACATGTGATCACAAACTGCCATGACATGATTCCATGGTGATGGGAAGGGTGCATGAGCATGTGGATTATTCTGGAATAAAAAGCTTGAGATCCCTGGAGTCAGCCAGTTGGACAATGTGCCTCCCTAGCCTCAGCTCTGCTCGGTGGCTCAGGTTTCTCCTAGAGGCACAGTGGAACCTTGATGCTGGCGCTGGCTCGGGAAGAGAGCCCTGCCAGGTGATGGCCAAATGCGGTCCAAAGTCACTACCATTTTGCAATGACTCCAAGAGCTGTTTCTGACTCAGGTCCCTTAAGAAGGTCTGGCAGTCAGTAGTCTGTGGCGTGAAAAGAAAGAACTACCCATATTGGGTATATTGGGGAATACAGGGCACTTCCAAAGGAGATTGTGATGTGTAGTGACCATACACCACACTACTGCCAAACACCCCATAAAATAGACTTGACCGAAATCTATTTACTGTTAGAGACTAGGTCTGTCCTCTTCTCTTTGTTTGCTGTTGTTGCCTGCAAGCTCAGGAACAGCATTTAATGATATGCTGACACATGCTTTTTGTGCTAGAAGCTGAGAGAGAGAAAGTGGGGACTCTGAGCGACTTGGGCTGACAGAATCCCAGTGGATAGCGTGTGACAGCTTCAGCTTTGCTTCTCAGCTACTAGGATAATTGCTTCGTTATGTACTCTGCCCTTGCTCTTTTGCAAGCCCAACAACAAAAGGTTCCTTTGTTTGTTTTTTTGTTGATTTGAACATTTGTCTAGTATTCGTATGTGCCACGCACTGTGCTAGATACCAGAGAGGAAAATTTTAATAAAGACAAGGGCCTTAGTCATGAAGGCTCAGGGTCTACTCACTTTGTTTCTAAACTGGTGAAGCACTTTATCTGCATCTCCCTTGAGATTTTTATCTCCTTTCACGTTGACCTATAGTTATTTATTTACATATCATCTTTTGTCTTAGGCTTTTGGCCAGAATTTGCAAAATGGCTGTGGTGAATGCATTTGATATGTAGATGTGTTTTTTGTTCTCCCTCAGAACTTAAAAAAAACTAGAATTAGTTACCGCTTATAAAATTTAGAAGTCTATAGATAAAAATGATTCTGGCTTCTCTTAAAATATTAGAAGATCTGCAACACTGGATACAGATTCGCACATTTGGAGCTAAGTAGAGGTTGGCCCTTTCTAACCGAGCATGGACTTTCTGGTATACCCCAGTTCCCACCTAATGGCTTTGCCCATCTATGATGCCTTTTTTTTTTTTTTTGCCTCTGGAAATATTGAGACTGGTTAATTGAATATGATTGTAGATTAAGTGTGAATTAATAAGGAATTAGACTACTCCAAGTGGTGACCGGGAATAAATGAGAAGGAAGGGACACACAGAGAGAGTATAAAGCAAGAATTTTCAAGATTTAGTGACAAATCTCAGGCATGGCTCGACTGGAACAGTAGTTATGACCCTAAGTGGTCAGGGGAGTGATGGTGTTGATAGCAAGCATGATTGGCGGAGAGTCAGATGTCCTTTACCAGATGGCGCATACATCCCCAGCTGCCTTGAGAGTTAACTGATAATGGCTCACAGTTGCCCCCTTTATGGTACCCTCTGGGGAGATAGCCATCCACAATCAATAATTAGTGGACGTAGATATAAGAGGCAATTCTTCTTGCGTCAAGGTGGGATCAATTCAGTGGCACGATTTATGCTACAGAGCTGCCCATGGGATCAGGCTGAAGCTGGACTCCAGCTGGGACTACAGCCTAATTTAGCTTCTTCCCCTGCCCTATCCTGCGTACGCTTCCTCCTTTCACCTGAGAGCCCTCTCTCAATAAATCATGCACACCAGGGTCTCAATAAATTAAGCGCTTCTTGGGAATGCAGACTTAGTGTTTATAACAGAATGAGGTGGTTTAAAACTTGGGAAATAGCTAACGTTAGGAAGAGGAGATCTGGGAACTTCTTCCTGTAGGATTCCTTTTATATACATGATTTTATCTCTAGCTTGACAGCACAGGGCCTGGCATACACAAAATGTGCAGCACATTTTATTTCATTTGTCAAGCAAATTTGATTTGGAGTCCATTTAGTTTGAGGAAACAGGACATCCAGTATGAGATACGGAACATGGGCACAGGAAAGTGGTTGTGGCTGGAAATTTAGATCTTTTAGAGAGAAGGAAGCAATTGAAGAAAGAGGTAGTAATTAGTGTCAAGTGCAAATAAAATCTTGATTCTTTTCAGTGTAAAAGCAGCCAACATTTGTCTTTACCTCAATTAGGTACATAATTCCCATTACTCTGTATCAATAAGTTACAATCCTTTAGTAATGTTTAGGCAAAATTCCAATTAATGAATTTTGTTCACTGCTAGTAAGTAGGTCTAGTGGAAAAGAAGATTAGCATTAGATTGGGAAAGTATTTATGGATTTTGTTTGTCTTCTGTCTTTCTATTGCCAAAAGATTGAGTGAGCCACTTGAGAATCTCTTAAAACAAAGAAATGTGCAGCATATATAAAACAATCAAATATTTATTGTATTTAAAAGATTTAAGTCTATCTCTTTTCACTGAATTAATTATATTTTCTAAAAAGATATAAATTGAAAAAAAAATAGTCACAAGCATTCAGGTGTCCCAAAGATAACATTATTTATGTTTTCAAATACAAGGCTTCCATTATTCCCAGAAAAGTGGTTTTGACTATTTTAAACCTTGGTTGTCTAATTTCATCCCATAAACGGTAATTACAGCTCTTTATAACATGCTAAATAATTCCTCCTCCTACTGGATGTTTATACCTTTCAAATATTTATAGGCTATCATCATTCCTTAGCCATCTCTTCACAGAACTGCACATATTTTATTCCTATAATGTTTTTTCATACATCAATTTCCTCAATACTGAACTGCTTTTCTTATTTTTCCATTCAATTTGTCTCCATCTTTTGATATAGTGCTAATCAAAGCAAATGAGATATTTCAGGCACAATTTATCCTAAGGTTGGTTGAGAGCATTAAAATTTTCTGATCGGGATTAAAATTCCTCATTTATATGTAGCTCAGAATAGTGCTGACTTTATTGGTATTTCTGTCATTTAGCTTCGAAAATTCATAACTAATTTCCCATGTAATGGTATTCAAAAATATCTATGCCATTACTGTTTCTTCACTGATCAAGGATTATGTAGGAATTAAATGAGTTCAGAATATATTTCTGTAATTTGTTTCTTATACGCAATATTGAATCACATTTCCAGCTTCTTTATACCTATAAACAAAATTCTTATTTCCTAGTATCCATTCAAATCAGTAATATCTGGAAACTTAAAAAATATTATTTTCACTCTAGATTGTTCAAAGAGATATTAAATTCTTTCTTGCAACTTCATTTTTAGTGTTTCAACATAATTATTTTTTTCCACTTTTCAGTTGTCTGGGCTATGTTATTATTATGACAATTTGTTAGGGCAATTCCTTTTGCTTATTATGTCTTGAGCATCCCACTGACATCATTCTCATATATATCCATATATATTCATATATATATTCATATTCATATATAAATACCCTAAGTGTAACAGTTGTATAAAAATAATATAAACGTTCAATGTTTCCTTCTTCAACCTTATTCCTCAACAACTGTATCCTGTATTTATATATTGCAAGTTTTAAAATATCTTCACATCCCTTCTTAATTTAAAAGCCTACTGGGGTCCCTAATGCCATCAAGAATAGTAACAGGTCTGGGCTCTGAAGGTCCCACTGAATCTGATTCCACTATATCTTTCTGGTCTCCACGATTTTCACTCCACCCCATGAACTCTCTACCCAACTACATGCACCAACTGGGAAGCCTTTTGAAGAATCCCACAGAATTCATTGTTCCCTCCTCCCAGTTCTTATTGCCTTAATTTGCACCTCTATGATAGCTCTTGTTTCCCTGAAAGATTTTCTGCTCTTTGTACATATTGCTTGTCTCACACACATCATTATGTGGACTTGTATTTCCTCTGCCCAGTGCCTCCCAAGAGTAATATTTAATAAACAACTGTTGAATAGTGGCAACTCCAGATTTTACTTAGAATTTGGGGTGACGGTCCAGTTGGAAACTGGAAGACTTGTCCTGAAGCTGCATGGGCAGAACAAATGCACTGCCCTTACTCAGGGTGCTTATTTGAGGGTAGTTTTGGGTGGCTGGAGAGAAGTCATCAGTGGAACTGCCCTTTGGTGTTGGAAACAATCAAGTGAGGAAAGAAGTGGAAGAACAGGTTTAGAACAGTGAAATAATGCACAGAAAAATGAATGATGGAAATTAGAATCTCGGACTCTTATTTTCTTCATGGTATTGTTCCCATTATTTTTTATTTCATTTTGTTCTGGGTCTTTCTCTTGCTCTTGACTCCAATTGACATCAGACAGAGGAGAGGGCATTTTTCTACTCTCATGCAATCTGTTTGAGAGACAGTGTCACTTTTTCCTATCTTGGCCCCATAATCAACCAATGTTCAGTCAGAAAAAAACAAAAGCCACTCTAGGTATTTCGAACAGAAGGGATTTCATACAAGGAACTGGTTTCAAAAGTGTTGGAAGGCCTGAAGGAGCAAAAGACCAAAGGTGTGCAACACAGAGTCAGTGACTACAGAAAGTCGCTACCAGCCCTGGCTTGGCTGGAGGAACCCAGGGGCAGGGAAGATCCGGCGGCGGGAGTAGGGGTTGCGGGGCGGCTCCCAGCAGACATGGCTGGAGGCCTGAAACCACATTGCTACCAGCCTGACTGTCACTGTGCTGCAGCTGCCAAAAACCATAGAGGGCGCAGCCTGCTGGCTTTACTGCTGCTTTGCTGCTGCTGGAACTGTGGACAGTCCTGGAACCACAGAAGGCTACTATTGCTGTCAGAAGCAGTTAGAATTACAAATAAATAAACAAAATAAAAATTTTCTTTTCTTTCATTTTTCCAATCTCCTGCCAGTGCTTCTTTTTAGAATAACCCATCCAAAAATTATTCGGCTGAGAAATTTGGGAAATTTAATTTTCTGTAATGAAAGGGAAGAAAGGAAACCGAAAGAAAAACTGGCAAATAAGCATCACACACACTTATCCCACAAAATATTTGGCATAATTCCAGTACTCTATTTTCTTCTCCAATAACAAAATAATCATAGCAGGTTAAGTTTTCATATCAGTATACCTTAACATTTACAACCTGGTAAAAACAGTTTTAACATATTCAAACTTTCCAGGTGTTTCTTTAGATAAGCACTATCTACAATGCATTCTATATAATACATCCTGACGAAATGGTTAAAGGTCAAATGAACTTGGGAAACTCTGTACTTTATACCTGTCTCTTGGAATTTCACACTTCTTATTAGCACAGTAAAGGCTCTGAGAAATCCATTAGTCTCAAATCATATTTGACATTCTTTGACTTTGTAATCTATATACTTTAGTGAACAAAACGGTCGTAGTCCCTGATACCTGGAATTTCTGGGGGAGAGGCAGAGAATAAAGTAAGCAGAGAAATGTGTGTATGTGTGTTATGTGTATAATTTACATATGTGTTATGGATGAAACAAATAGGGTGCAGTGATGGAAAATACACTATCACAAAGGGGAATGAACTCATCAGACAGCATGGTGAGGACAGACGCTTGGAGAAAGTGACAGGCTGAGATCTTAAGAATCAGATGGAATCAGTCACACACAGTATTCTAACATTGGGTTACTCAGTAGAAAACTGTTCCTGGACCCTAATGAGATCTGTATAGAAATTGAGAAGAAGCATTTGTAACATTTATAGCAATTTGATAAGACTAACTTTATGTCTGTTAAATCTAAAAATAAAACATTTAAAATTTTTTTTCTAATAGTTGATTTTTTACATATAATTCTCTGATAGACTGGGAGGAAAAAGATTTGATCCTTCCCCACAGAGAGTTTGAGAAACTCTGTTCTAGTAGAAGTAAAATGCAGTTGCAAAAGCCCTAAAGAAGGAAACAGACTGCTGAGTTTAGGAACTGACTGTAGGCTCATGACTGGGAGCATAGCTGTGTGCAGATTTTTGAGGACAAAAATGTAAAGGGACTGGATTTTATTCTGTACAATGGGGAGTCACTGAAGAATTTTCAAAAATTTAAACTGACATGTGATATAATATAGACGTTCAAAACAATCATTCTAACTACTTGATGAAGAATGAGTTGAAATAAAGTATGTAAAACAATTGATCAGTTCAGAAGCCTTCAGAAGTTTGGTGGGAGATGATGCTGGCTTAGACTATGACGGTGATGGGTTAACTGGGGGAGAATTGGAAGAGAGCTGGCACACACCTCCCTTGTGGGTTGGAGGCAAATGAGGAGAGGGAAGTGGCAAGGGAACCAGGAAGATGCCCAAGTTTCCCAGAGGAGAAGTTAAGGCTGGATATATATCTTCAAGGATGATCAGCATTTAGTTTTCATAGCCATGGGGACTAGATAATATTGAAGATACAGTAAAAGGGAAAATGTTGAGGGCCCAGGACTGAACCCTGAAGAGTATCTTTGGCCTTCTACGGCCCTAAGTAGGAGTCTAGCTTGAAGATAACTGATTACCTAAAGGACATGTTGTAATTCCTACATGTTCAGATTTGTGCCTAGATATCTCTAATATAAAATCCCATTCAATACGTTTACTGAGTGTCTATACAATTTAAGAGACCATGGAAGGTGTTGTAAAAGATAACATCCAAACAAGCAAACTTTAAGAGCTTGATATCTGGAAATACATACAAAAATCTAAGATATGTACAAAAGTGCAAGTCAAATCTGACAGATGCTATAAGAGAATTATAAAGCAAAATGGGAAACTATAGAAGTCAAATTGGAAGACTTCATGGAGAAGGTTAACATTGAGTTGGTCTTGAAAGAGGTGCGTGAATCTTAATAAAAAAGAGATCACATGTATATATACATATGTGCGTGTGTGTATAAATAAATAATATATATATTTGCCCCATGCAGCACACATGCATATTTATGTCTACATCTACATTGGTCTGTGTATATATATTTATGAGTTCAGAGTTCCAATCCAATTCTAGTTCAGCAACACAGTCTTATTCTTTTTCTAATGTACAACTGGCTCTCACAGTTTAAAATAAAATTGCTTTTTCATTCAATGTTAGTTAGTATACACAAGTAGTTTCAGAATTGGTAACTCATACGCCTGTGAGAAACTCATTTATTAACTAGCATATAGCAACTAGGTATAATAGGTTTTTTTTTAGTTTTAATGGAATCCAATCAAAATACTGACTTCTAAAAGTTACTTAGGTTAGTTCTGTTCTCTGCCTGTGTCAGTGTGGTAATGTCACTCATAGGTTAGACTAGTAACATTTGATAGTTTGTATTCCATTTTGGGATATCTCCACAACTTAGTATATTTTCATTTAGTTTATATAGAGTAAAATCCACTCACTGAGTTGTATAATTCCTCACGTTTTGACAAATGCTTAGGACCATGTATCCACTTCCACAGTCATGACACAAAGCAGTTCTCTCACCCCAAAAGTTCCCCAGTGCTGCTCCTTTGTAGACAACCACTACCCACACCTGCAATCTTCGGCAACCACTCATCCGTATTCTGTCACAATTTTCGTCCTTTCCAGGAAGGTATATACACGGAATAATATGGGTCTGTCTACTTTCATTTGGCAAAATATATTTGAGATTAATCGATATGATTGCAAGCATCAATAGTTCATTTCTTTTTACTGCAGAGTAGCATTCCATTGTGTGGCCGTATCATGTTTGTTTATCTGTTCACTGGTTGAAATACATCTGGGCCACATGGTTTGGGGTGATTATGAATAAGGCTATGATAAACACTCATGTACAGGCTCTTGTGTGAACATAAGTTTTCAATTCTCTTGGATGAATACGTAGGAGACTTTGAATTTTTTTCCCTCTTTGTGTTTCAGTGTGCGTGATTGCTATAAACTGACGCTCAAGTTCATTGATTCTTTGTTACATCTTCTGATGTGCCCATTGAAGGCATTCTTCACTTCTGTTGCTGTGATTTTCACT
>NW_012103144.1:270085-284402 GCF_000951045.1 Mandrillus leucophaeus
AGAGATAAGACAGCTTGCTGAACTAGGGCAGACACAGTCAGACACTGGTAGAAAGAACCCAGCCAGAATAGTTAATGAATTGGTAGAGGCTGCATATACACATCTAGATGTGTATAAGAGACAGGTAAACACTCATGTACAGGCTTTTGTGTGAACATAAGTTTTCAATTCTCTTGGATGAATACGTAGGAGACTTTGAATTTTTTTCCCTCTTTGTGTTTCAGTGTGCGTGATTGCTATAAACTGACGCTCAAGTTCATTGATTCTTTGTTACATCTTCTGATGTGCCCATTGAAGGCATTCTTCACTTCTGTTGCTGTGATTTTCACTTTGTGCATTGCACTTTGATTGATCCTTATAGTTTCCATTTCTCCTGAAACCACCCGTCTGATCTGGCATGTTGTTCTCCTTTTTCACTGGAGCTATATCATATTACTCATAGTTATTTTCAATTTCCTGTCAGATAGTTCCAACATCTCTGTCGTATCTTGGGTCTGGTTCTGTTGACTGCTTTATTTTTGACAATGTGTTGTTGTTTTCTTTATCACCTTTTTGTATGACTTGTAATTTTTTTGTTGAAAGCCAGACACCTTGTTAAGGACCGCAGAGATGAGGAAAATAGATTTGATGCCTGAAAATGCATACACCTGTCTGTCCTTCTGCTAGGATTCTAGAGTGTGAGTCTGAGTTAGGAGTTGGGCTGAGTTTAATTCTCTTCCTCCACTGCAGTGGTTACCCTTAGGGCACCACAAGCATCAAATTCCTTTGGTGACACTTTGTGGTTCAGTTGGGAGCTGGTTTGCCTGTAGTTTTTTTTAATTCTGCTCTGCCTTCAGCTTTAGATCTTCCCTTTGCACTGTACCTCAGAAACGGTCTGTGCCCACACTCTTGGGCCTCTTCCAGTAACATCCCACTGTGACTTGCTACTCTACTTGTGAGCCTGGTGATGGGGAGGAGAAGCTCTCTGTCCTATTAAGCCCTATCTTAGGCAGCACTGTGTATGGCCTGTCTCTTATACACATCTAGATGTGTATAAGAGACAGTCTCTCTCCCTCAGCTGTAGTTTAGGGCCCTGAAGATATTCTAGTGCCTCACCCAGGATGGGGTGACCAACTCCTCCCAGCTTGTCGGGGACTCTTCCAGTTTTAGCTCTGAAAGTCCCATGTCAGTCCTGGACAAACTGAAACTAGGAGTAGAGTGTTTTCTGTTCCTCAGCTGCAATGGGTTTTCCCCAGAGTCCTAAGGGTGGCAGCGCTGACTACCCTCCTCTTAGGTGAAGGCTTTTGTTCCACAGAAGAGATGAAGGAGAAAGTCCTGGTGAGAGGTTCTTGCTCCTTTCAGCAGAGGCTGCTATTCTGCTTTCTCAGTGTGCCTGGTGGGGCTTCTGGAGAAGAGCTTGCAAGAGGGTGTAAACTCTCCTGTACCTGAAACTCCCAAGGGTTCTACATTCTCCTCCCAGCCCACATGCAGCCTCTACCAATTCATTAACTATTCTGGCTGGGTTCTTTCTACCAGTGTCTGACTGTGTCTGCCCCAGATACCGCTGCATACCATTTCATACTAGGAAAATGGCAAAAAATAACCTGAAACAACAACAACAAAACCAACCGACAATATCAAGTGCTAACAATGATGAAGAGCAAATGCAACTGTCATATATTGCCAGTGGAAATCCAAAATGGTACAGACATTCTGGAGCAGTTTGGCAGTTTTTTTTATTTTATTTTTGATATTTATTTATTTATTTAGTTTAAAGACAGGGTCTCACTGTCTCACTGCCCAAGCTGGAGTGCAGTGGTGCAATCATAACTCACTGCAGCCTCAAACTCCTGAGATCCTCCTGACTCAGCCTCCTGAGTAGCTGGAATTACAGGAGTGAGCTGCTGTGCCTGGCAGATTCTCATAAAGTTAAACATACACTTGCCGTATTACCCAGCAATCCCATTTAGCCTAGAGAAATAAAAATATATGTTCACTGATGAAAACCTAGATACAAATGATTACAGCATCTTCATTCACAGTCACCAAGATTTGGAAACTATCCCAATGTCAATAGGTGAATAAATAAGCAAGATTTAGTCCATACAGTATTCTACTGCTCAGGAATAAAAAGGAACTAATGATTGATATACAAATAACATGAATGGATTTTGAAGGCAGTATACTGACTGAAAGAAGAAAGTCATAAAATGTTATATACTGCAAGACTCCATGTAAATGACACTCTGGAAAAAGTAAAGCTATGAGGGGAACAGATCAGCGGCTTACAGGGGTTAGGAGTGGGAGCAGTGATGATTAAAAAGAAATAGCATTAGGGTAATTTTGGTGATGCTGGAACTGTTCTGTATCCTGATTGTATCAGTGATTCCATGAATCTACACATGTGCTAAAACACATAGAATTGTATACCAATACATTATTTTTATGGTATTTCAACTAAAAAATTTTTTGAACAGGGTTTAAAATGACAAAAACTTGACTTGAGTGGCAAAAAACTTTCCTATTATGACTTAGGTTACTTAGAATGTTTTGCTATTAAAAACAACCATTAAACATTAACTAATGTTAATGAATGTATTTAATAAAAATTATAGCAGTTAAAAGTGTTATAGTTCCCTCTTTAACGGAAGTTTTCTTTGAAAATATATTGATATTAAGGTAAG
This sequence comes from Mandrillus leucophaeus, assembly GCF_000951045.1. Lineage (NCBI taxonomy): Eukaryota > Metazoa > Chordata > Mammalia > Primates > Cercopithecidae > Mandrillus > Mandrillus leucophaeus. The sequence continues at coordinate 272,749 of NW_012103144.1, forward strand.
GGATGCAAAACTCAATATAATTCAATAAACATTTTTTGAGTATCTACAGAAGTGTAACAAATGATCTTTGTAACATTTATGAGTTAAAGATAGTTATGAGACAGAAGTAACCATTACACAGTACTAGGTAATAAAAGAGATACTAATTACCATAGTAGTTATAATAGCTATTAATTAATAGAGCAAGTATAAGTATAATGACCATCAAATAGTATAAAATTTTCTGTTAATCATTCAATGAAAACATAGATTGTAAAGAGAATCTGTACCTACCTGAGGATATGCCATTATGTAGAAACGCCAGGTGGCAGGGCTAGCAGAGGAATTTCTGTGGACCTGCTTATCCAAGATTTCCTAACGCAGAGACATGTACAGAATTGAAAATAACAAGACATCAACTTACAAGATATGCTTGTGCCCCAAACTTTTAAAATATTGGGACTTTCCATAAGAATCCAACATGTCCAAAAAAAAAAAAAAAGAATCCAACATGTACTTTGCATCTCTAATACACTTTACTCTCTGTAAACACCCAATATATATTTATTAAATTAATAGACTGCAATAAGAATAAATCTAAGTAAATTTCCTTTAAAAATCCAATTTGTAAAGGAAAGAGAGGGCCAAATGTGCAGAGATCCAGAATGTCAATATGGTGGCTGACATTCTAAATGCAAAGGAAACTTCCACAACATTTCTAGATTGCATGTAAAAGAGAAATGGAAATGATACTTCTTGAGGATAGTTCACTGAAAACCTGCCCACTCTTATCTGAACATCCGACGAATACAAGCCAATTATGAGTATACTCATCAACCCATGGCAGCTATGAGTTGAAAATATAGTGGGGGGTGTGTGTATGTGCATGTGTATGTATTGTGTGTGTGCAGTTGAGTTTTTTATTAGTTACACACGTTAAAACTCAAATGTTTGACTCAGAGATGTAGAGAGCTTGAAAGAACCTCACTTCATTATTGTGTGTGATAATCCACTGCCAGACAGACTGCAAGTTTATCACTTTCCTTAAACTCATCAGAAAACTGAGGTTGCAGGACAACCCACTAGCCCAAAATCTAAGGAATGAGAAGTGTCCGCAGACAGAGATAAGACAGCTTGCTGAACTAGGGCAGACACAGTCAGACACTGGTAGAAAGAACCCAGCCAGAATAGTTAATGAATTGGTAGAGGCTGCATGTGGGCTGGGAGGAGAATGTAGAACCCTTGGGAGTTTCAGGTACAGGAGAGTTTACACCCTCTTGCAAGCTCTTCTCCAGAAACCCCACCAGGCACACTGAGAAAGCAGAATAGCAGCCTCTGCTGAAAGGAGCAAGAACCCCCCACCAGGACCTTCTCCTTCATCTCTTCTGTGGAACAAAAGCCTTCACCTAAGAGGAGGGTAGTCAGCGCTGCCACCCTTAGGACTCTGGGGAAAACCCATTGCAGCTGAGGAACAGAAAACACTCTACTCCTAGTTTCAGTTTGTCCAGGACTGACACGGGACTTTCAGAGCTAAAACTGGAAGAGTCCCTGACAATCTGGGAGGAGTTGGTCACCCCATCCTGGGTGAGGCACTAGAATATCTTCAGGGCCCTAAACTACAGCTGAGAGAGAGAGAGGAGTACTGAGAACACCACACCTCTTGTTAAGATGGGAGCTTGGCTTTGCTGGTCTGTCTTTATCTCTCATTCAAGTTTATGAAGGCCTGTTTTCAGTAGGCTGGTCTTCTCATGGACATCTTGTATTAGGCAAAGAGTTCTTAGGTGTGAAAACAACACATCATCCATACAATTTTTGAAAAGTCATAAATTTATTTTTTATCAATTTTAAAACTTTTGCTCTGAAAATGATACTATTGACAGAATGAAAAGACACGTTATAGGTTCGGAGAAAATATTAGCAAATCATGTATTCCCCCAAAAAAAGACTTGTATATAGAATACATCAAGAACTCTCAACCTTGAACAATAAGGAAACAATGCAATTTTCAAAATGAACAAAGGATGTGAAGCAACATTTTTAGCAGGGGAAATATACAGATGGACAAATAGATAACGATATGAAAAGATGTTCCATTATTATTAGCCATTTACGGAAACGCAAATTGTAATTAGAATACTCATTGTTTGTTCATTCATCTATTTATTAGAAAGAATTTAAGAAGTATCTAATATATACCACTTCTTATAAAAGGTTCTAAGAAAGAAAAATATCAATGCCATTGCAATTTGCTAATTTTTATTAGAGATAGTAGTTGAGGTAACAATGGGGTGTCTTTAAGAACTGGGAAATATGCTTTTCCTCTGAGAATTAAAATTTGATTCAGCATTAAATGAATTCAGGTTAAAAAGAGAAGTTACCATGGCAAGAGTAGCTGCAAGGCTTCCAAGGCAGCCTGTGCCCTGATCACGATATTCACATACAAGAAGACTGAAAATCAGACTGCCAATCATCAAAAATCAAAATACTTAGAGGGGGTTGATAAATAGTCATGACTTTCAAACCCCCAGAACTCCTTCCCTCTCCCAGACACTCTGGAACTCCCCACAATCCAGCAGTTGACAGAACGGGGAGCCTCCAGCAGTGCCGCCTCCTGCTGGCATTCTGCTTGACTGGAGACCGTGACGTATGGGTTGTTATACAGTTAGAATATCCTCCCTGAGTCATCCACTCAAGAAGTTTAATCATTTATGTATCCTCAGAAAAGGCAGCATCTAAGAGGCACAGTGTGCCCAATAGAACATTTTCTGGATTAGAGGGTACACTGCTATGCCCCCCATCATACACAAAAGGAGGTTGCAGAGTTTGGGACCTTAAGATCTTTCAACATTTAAATCCCATAGCATCCCCTGTTCTGATTTCAGGCTCACCAAGCTGAGTGGGCAGACACTGGCATGCCCTAGGCTTACCAGTTACAGTTGCCATTGTGAATTAAGATTGGTATTCTGGTTTTACAGGCTAGTCTCTTGAGAGCTCAGCCCAAGAATAGGTTAGTATGAGTGAGCATCCTCAAGTCTGAAGGCAGCCTCTCTACCCTGCTCAATTCCTCATGGGGAATGCCACCCAGTTAGAGGTGGGATGAGCCAGCCAGTCTCTCCAGTGACCCCTCTCTGCTTATACAGCTTATCCTTGGGAACGTCTACTATCATCAGTAGTTACTGAATGTTAGTTTTCTGCATTAATACATCATGTCATTGTGTTTAAGCAGCGATGAAGCTTGTAACAGTTGTTTCTATCTTCTTTAAGCCTCATTTTAACATCAAGAAGCAATCCCTTACCTGCAGGGCTGGGACTAGGGTGAAGTGAGTAAGATGGTTAGGGTGCAAAATTTAAGGAGGCATTCACTCTCAGGGTCCTACCAGTGCCCTGATCCTATTTTAGGTGAGCGTTGTGTCATCTGTATCTCCAGCTTCAGTGAAGAAGGGAAATAAGTCACTGGTGATGAAATCAACTGACCTTATGGAAGGTGAGCAGAAGAACCAAGTTCTCGACCTTTCTCTTTTCTCCTTTTTGTCACTAACATTCTTGAAAAGACAATATGTTCTACACCAGCAGCCTCTTCCTCCTCTTCCTATTTGAATTTTTTTATCTATTTTCACCATTTTACAGAAATTGCTTTCACTAAGGTCACAATATGCAAAATTTGATGGCCTCATTTTAGCTTTTTTCTAAATGGTATCTCCTCAGCTTTTGACATTGACCTTGGGAAAAGGTTTGTGTCTCATTCACCCTATTTTTATCAGCTTGCATCACAGATCACAGCGATTGGCTCCTAGAAAGCACTAAATACGTTTTTATTGAAAACATAAATAACTTCTTTTATTGACAAAGGAAAGAAAACCATTCCCCTTTTGTTGTGTTCTTACAGCATTTTGTTCATGGGATCTTGTACTGTCATTCATATTTACTCATCTGTGTTCCCAAGGATTGAGAGCAACAACTGTGTGTTGTAGTTCTTTGTATCCCAGCCTAACAAAGGGCCTGACATATAACAGGTGTTCGATAAAAGTTTGTGGAATAAACAAAATTGGTGACTAACGACACAATGATGATATTCTAGTTATTCCAATGATTTGTAATAAATCATTTCAAAATATAGTGGCTGATATGCTCGGGCTGTGTTCCCACCCAAATCTCATCTTGAATTGTAGCTCCCACAATTCCTAAGTGTTTTGTGAGGGATCTGGTGGGAGATAATTGAATCAGGGAGTGGTTTCCCCATACTGTTCTCATGGTAGTGAATAAGTCTCATGAGATCTTATGGTTTTATAAGGCGTTTCCCCTTTCACTTAGATCTCATTCTCTCTTGGTCAGCTGCCACGTAAGATGTGCCTTTTGCCCTCCACCATGATTGTGAAGCCTCACCAGCCACATAGAACTTTGAGTCCACTAAACCTCTTTTTCTTTATAAATTACCCAGTCTCGGGTATGTCTTTATCAGCAGCATGAAAACAGACTAATATAGTGGGTTAAAACAATAATCATTTATTTTCTCTCACTTTATCTGTTGGTCAGGAATCTAGGAAGAGCTAGGCTGGGTAGCTCACACTGCTTAAGAGACGGAAGGGAAGGGCCATAGATGTGGTTGCAGTCAGATGTCAGTTAGAGCTGCAGGAATCTGAAGACTGACTGGGGCTGGAGGATCCCCTTCCAAAGTGACTTACTCTCACTGTCAGCAAGTTAGTGCTGTCTGTTGGCAGGGGAGCCCTGTCCCTCTCCTTGTGGGCCTCTCCATAGGCCTGCTTGAGTGTCCTCATGATATGGCAACTGGCTTCCCCCAGAGTAAGTAATTCCAAGGTGGAAGCTGTGATGTCTTTTATGACCTAGCCTTAGAAGTCACATGCCATTACATCTACCACATTTTACTGGTCACACAGGACCTGCAGGGGACTGAATATCAGGAAGTGAAGATCATTAGGACTGACTTGGAAACTGGGTACAACAGATGATTGGCCATGAAAGAAAAGTTTTGAATTAAGGCAAATCTATTCTCCAGGCACACTTTTAAAGGTAATTGTAAGCTATGAAGCCTGGAAGAAACAATTGTTGCTTGATAGGCTGCCCCCTGTCTTTGAAGAGATGGGCATCTGGATTAATTGTATTTCTCCCTGACACCTACAGCCATACCTCAGTTCTCTCCTGATGAAGTTGTTGATAGTCTATAAGGAATGTCTTTACCCATCCCCAAAACAGCACACCCATCTCATAGAAGGCCAGACCAGAGTCTGGGGTTGGTTTAGGCTTAAGCAGCCTGGACTTTTCTTTGGGCAGGAACAAGATTTGGTTCATCTGGTGCACTGAGGCTGCAATTAGGTTTTAGGATAAAGTGCCAAATGCATCTACCTGTATCCCTTTGGCATGTTCCAAGGGCCAGTGACAGCAGGACTTCTGGTTTTGATGTATGCTCAAAATCATCTGCACTCAGAGGAGCCTGGAGGAAACCCATCCCTGCCAACTGCCCCTGGGGTCCTTTTATAAGATAAAGAGAAGGCAGAAACTCCAAGGAAGGCTGGAGGAAACCCATTAAGAATCACATATTCCTTGGCCACAGATTTAATGACAAGTGCCCTTCTGAGCCATGGGAGAGTCCAGTGTGTTTACTCATCCATTTTTTATTCTATTACTTGTAATGCTTCAGAACAGATAAATGTCAAGGATTGAGAATAAAAATTAAATAAAATAGCAATGCACACTCAATGTAATAATTGGGAAAAATGATTATGGAATACATATCTATTTTTATTTAGGAAAAATAAGCAATAATTTTGGAGGGTAGGGGCAAAATTCTTTTCTTTATTGAAGTCAAATATTTCTATATCTCATAGTATTGATACTATTTTTTAAATCAAAATATGGCCTAAATGCTGCTGAATTATCCAAATAACTCTAAACATTATATTTGAAGGTGTCATTATTTTTAAAATTTAAATATGGCTCTATTTTCGTCTACAGGTTGAATTTATGCAAATGATGACTTACCAAATTCTTATCTTAATTTCAACTTAGCTCCACTGATATGTTATTATGCACTAATTCAACCCTCATAAATTCTATGGACCTTTTACCTTTGCTAACTGTAGTGCGATTGGTAAACAAAAGTCCTTAAGCTTTGAAAATACTCAGTATCAGTTATGAGTCTAGAGTTGGCCTTTGAATTGTAAACTATTTCTTAGGAATAAATTAGTTCTGTAAAAATGTTAAACATTCTCTTTTAGCAAACCATATTACATGAATTCTAGAATGTACAATTTTTTACATTTAAATATATCTGAAATAACATGCATCTGAGAATAAATGATTCTTAGGTTCCATGAAATGCAGTACATTATTGCTTTGGAGTATTAGCCAATGCTCCAGTGGCCTGGAAAAGGCTACAAAGGTGCCTGACATATGCAACCAGGTCAGTCATCTACTTCCTATCTGTTACTTTACCAAGAAATAATAAAACCAACAAAAAGAACTACCAGAAAAAAATGGAAACAGCGTTGCTTTTGATGAAAGAGGCTAAAGATTGGTTTTTGAAAAACAAACCAATATCCAAAAACCTGAAATCAAACACCCCGGCTTGCTTTGTCCCTTACACACCTCGCACACCTGCTCTCTGGCCACTCTGGCCGTAGGGGCTAATCTTGTTCTTGCCTGGGGCCTTTGTCCATGCCAATATCTTTGCCAGGAATGCTCTTCTCTCTGCTCTTTGTCAGGCTAATTTCTCTTCTGTCCTTCATTTCTTCCCCTATATGTCACCTCCCCAGAGAAATTCCCTGACTCCCAGAGTAAAGTCAAAACCCCATGATCTCGCTTTGCCTGCATTGTACTTACAACTTGTAATTATTAGTATTTTTGAATTTGTTAATTGCTGTTTTCCTTAATATATTCTAAACACCCTAGGTCAGGAGCTCTCCCTAGGGCAAGCTGGCTTCCCATGATGCATGTTGATGAAAGAAATTAAGTGAGAATAACAAAAATGAATGAACGAACAAATAAACAAACAATCCCAGCAGTACACACATAACATATCCTGCTACTTTTTGATAAATTTGATGTATAAGATTTGGAAGACCACACGGGTTCCGAAGAGTCTTGGCAGCAGTTTAGGTGCCAGTGAGGGAATTCAATTCATTTGTTACCAATATTTGATAGTAAAATATTTGACACTTTATATCTATAACAAAAAATGCAGGCCGGGCACAGCGTCTCACACCTGTAATCCCAGCACTTTGGGAGGCCGCAGTGTGCGGATCACCTGAGGTCAGGGGCTCGAGACCAGCCTGGCCAACATGGAGAAACCCCGTCTCTGCTAAAAATACAAAAATTAGCCAGGCATGGTGGTGCATGCCTGCAGTCTCAAACACGTGGGAGGCTGAGGCAGGAGAATCACTTGAACCCAGGAGGCGGAGGTTGCAGTGAGCTGAGATTGAGCCATTGTACTCCAGCCTGGGCGACAGAGTGAGACTCCATCTCAAAAGAAAAAAAACAAAAAACAAAAAACTGCAGAAATCTCTTTGCTACTCCAAGTTCAATTTAGTTGAAATTAGACATATGTGTGTTTATTTCTGTATCTCATTTAAAACAACTTTGAAAGCTTTGGTTTTGGTATACAGGAATTGCTTTAATTGCTAGTCATTTCTTTGAGAAGACTAAGAAGAAAGAATTTTAAGGAAGAGGTAATGGAGAGCAGAGATATTTTTGCAACAAGCCTTATAAAGATAAGAGAAACATGCAGAAAAACATTGAATTGCACAATTGCATTGTCCAAAAAGAAAGAAAGATTTTGGTAAGAGGGGCGATGGCAATGTTAGTGGTTGACGAGGATACAGGAGAAGATATCTCAGAATCATACAAAAGGTATAGAACATTTGTAGGGAGGAAGGAGAAAAACAATATTTTGTTTTCATAAATTATGACCTATTATAAATTCCTGCCTTAAGGAAGGAAGATCCTGGGAAATTTCCAGCAAGTCTTGTCTGGTCAGGAACTCTATGTGAGGTTGTACACGCTATATCCTGTATGAAAATGTTCAGTTAAGGTGGTGGGAGGGAACTCCAGTCCAGGTCCTGCTCACTAAGCCCTGGAGGAAGGGTGTCTTATTCTCAAGAACACAAAGTTCCCATGGGTGCCAGCAGAGGTCCTTGGCTATGGTCAATGGAAAATAATATTACAGCATGTTATTACTAATTTCAAATGTTTCTTTACAGAGCCATCTTTATTATTTTTAATTTTAAAAATAACACCATTTTTTTTCCTCCATAGATTTCAGGTTCCTGGGAGGTACTGAGGAGTTAACTCCTGAGGTTGGGGAAAATGACCCTTGATCTGCCCTTTCCTTTTATTTGAGAGACTCTCAAATTATGTAATAATAAACCTTTGTTAATGTCCTTAAAACAGGATTGACTATAAAAGACAATTCAAGATATGCCAGATACATTTGGGTTTCATCCAAAAAAGTTTAGTTCCTGAAGCACCAGTTCCTTTGTCCTTTGTAAGATGGCCTCATCCTTAAAGGATTTCATAACAAAGTTGAAAACCGAGTTATACTGAAGCATGGCTATAGTATCTGCTTAATTTAGAGCAGATTCTATTTACAGGGAGTCAGAAACTATATTATAGACCATCGTGATAATGGTTTCTCCTTGTTCCATACATGTTTATATTACTGTTGAATTATATGTTTTTAAAGACATATTGGATGAATCATCATTACAGCTAACATATATTGATAAATTAATAGATGCCTGGCACTGAGCTAAGTGATGATTTTTATATGAAGCAAAGGTACGCTTCTTTACTGTTGATGCAGGAATGTTAAATACTCTGAAAGGTAGGGATAATTAAAAAAAGTTGAGGTATTCGAGAAGCATAATTCCTGTGCATAGAACCTTGGGATGACAGACCTTCAGAATTAATTTTTTAAAATAATACATAGATTGGGCACAATGTGGTCATGCTTATTGCTCTAAACTTAAAATTGATTAAATATTATATAAGGTTGGTGTTATGCTTCATGTAAAATTATGTTCTTTAGAAAATATATTGCACAATCTGGCATATCATCTGTGGTCCTATAAAAACTGATACATTTTTCAAAAGGTGGTGTAAAAGGGAAGGATTTAATTGCAGCTGTTACTTAAATGTTTATATGCACAAACACAGATAGGGTTACACAGATACTTCTCACCATTCCATCACCTACTGATGTATAATAAACTACTACAAAATTTAGTGACCTAAAGCAACAGCCATTTTATTGCATTTCATTCCTCTGTGGGTCAGAAATCTGAGCAGGGCTTTGCTGGGTAGTCCCTTTATTCCAAGTAGGGTCGACGGAGGTCACTGAAAGGGATTCAGATGGTGGATGGGTTGGTCTGGAGGATTCAATTAAAACAAAACAAAACAAAACAGTGGAATCCAACAGGGAATACTGGAAGGTAGGGCTCAACTGGTACCATGACCAGAGGATGACCAGAGGCCACACACAAGTGGCCTTTCTAGTATGGCAGTCTCAAGCTAGCTGAACTTTTTACATGGCAGCATGGGGCTAGCAGAGAGAATATTCCAAGAGACCCCAGTGGAAAATGCACGGTTCCTTATGGCTCAACTTAGAAAATCCTAGACTATCACTTCTTCCATATTCTATAGTTAAGCAAGCCACTGAGGCCAGCTCCTTCAAGAGTAAGGAACAAGACTACTTCTCAATGGGAAGAGAGCAAAGAACATGTGGCCAACTTTAATCTACATACACCTAGACCAACCGATGGAGTGCCTGGGACTCAACAACTATTCTTAGACTTTCTACATCAACAATCTTGGAACACTTAAGGCTGGATGGACAATATTTACTTCTGCAATGTGTTCTGGTCTTCTACCAATGGAAAATCAAATTCCCAGCTTTGAGCAGTTGGATTTCTGTGGTATGTGGCTGCCCCACATCTTCTTCTGCTAAGCCATTATAACCAAAAAGTCTTTTTTTTTGGCGGGGGGTTGGGGGGATGGAGTCTCATTCTGTCACCCAGGCTGGAGTGCAGTGGCCCGATCTCAGCTCACTGCAACCTCCACCTCCCAGGTTGAAGCGATTCTCGGGCCTCAGCCTCCCAAGTAGCTGGGATTACAGGCGCCCGCCACAAAGCCAGGCTAATTTTTGTATTTTTTTGTGGAGATGGGGTTTCATCAGATGTTGGCCAGGCTGGTCTTGAACTTCTGACCTCAGGTGATCTGCCTGCCTCGGCCTCCCAAAGTGCTGGGATTACAGGCGTGAGCCACTGCACCCGGCCCCAAAAGTCTTTTTGTGCATCCCGTGTCTATTTCTTATTAGCTTCAGAGCTTTTCCTAGTCATAGGATCACACAAGGTCAGAGCTGGAAGGGATCCCAGAGATCTGGTCTCATTTTACAGACGAGGAAGTTTAGGTTCATGTGACCTACTTAAAGTCAGAAACTGATTAGTGACAGAGCCACAGCCTCGATGTCTTGTTGCAATGCATGAAGAGCTTAGGTAATCCTGATTTATCCATGGAATAGGCAGACAGTTTACCTGATTCTTCCCTTAGAAACAGTCCATCTAACATGATTTGGCTTCCTACTTCTTCATGAAACATTTAAAAAGAAACTATTCATTCCAAGTTCAACAGTTTAATCTTCAAATATCTAGCTCGTTTTTCTCGGTCCATATTTAACAAATGTTTACTGAGCACCCACCAAGCTGACAGCACTATAAATACAGACACACTTTGAGACGCAAAGAGGCTTCCCTTCTAGTTAGAAAGTCAGAATACACATTTTACAACAGTCACTTTCCTCTGGGTCACGTATTTGATAATGCTACCTTATCTTGAAGTACCTCTACAGGCTGGGTGCGGTGGCTCACGCCTGTAATCCCAGCTACTCGGGAAGCTGAGGCAGGAAAATCGCTTGAAACCAGGAGGCGGAGGTTGCAGTGAGCCGAAATCGCGCCTCTGCACTCCAGCCTGGGCAACAGAGGGAGACTCTATCTCAAAAAGGAAGAAAGAAGAAGAAAAAAGTACTTCTATAACACAGTTCTCCCTCCTTGTTTCATTTGCAGAAGAGACCAAAGGGCCAAGGCTTCTTCCCTTAGAAACAGCCATATGTTCTACGATTCCGAGATTTTTGCCTATCCAGGGCACCAATTTGGAGTGGGTGTAAGGTTACCCACAAATCAATGTGATCGTCCAGTTGTTGCTGTTCCTTTTGTTTCACGAGACGTTCGCTCATTAGATGAGGTGACTGATAGCTCTGACTTTTTTAAGACCACACGCACTCTAGGTGGCTGCCCTAAGTACAGTCGTGGCAGCTGGGATTTCCTGTTTATATGGTGCCCAGCACCATCAGCTTTTGTCTTCTGCTGCAGCTAAAGTGTCTTCCTCCTGGACCAGGGAGAGGGGGAGGGGGTGCGGACAGGACCCGCCTGCTGACGGTGACACCTCCTCGACATCACGTCCACGCCAGTCCGCAGCTCCTGGAGCTGCGCGGGATCCCTCTTCCCGCTCAGCTGGGAGATGCCCCGGGAGGGCGTCCCCCGGCTCCGGGCTGCGAGGGTAGCAGCCGACCCCGATCCACTCCGGGGACAGCCGGGGGCCGCGTGAAGGCAGGTGTTCCGGGGAGAAACGAGGAAGTAAGGCGCGGTCAGGGGCCGGCGGCGCTCGGC